>NC_044563.1:11883378-11923378 GCF_007565055.1 Rhinopithecus roxellana | reverse complement strand
TTTCTGAGCTCAAGATTTGGGCATGCTCACTTCCTGCATATCCTCTAAGGACTCACTGAGGTGGGGAGGAGGGGTATGGACGGAGGCCCACAGCATTCTGCAGCTGGGCTGGGGCTGCATCACAGGAGCCTCTGAGCCTGGGGGCCTTTGTTAAGCAGTTTTTGCAGTGAGTGAGGCTGAGCTTCCAGCCCAGGACTGCTGCTCGTCCTGAGCCTGCTGCAGGGCACAAAGTGGAGGGGCCCACACTTGGTGGGGGCCTCCTTGGCAGAGTCAGGATGTCCCTTTCTGGCCTGTGGCTTTTCTCCATCCTGCCTTCCCTTGATTCCCAGGCTCCATCTCAGTGAACAGTCGCAGCACACCATTCTTGGCAACTGGGGACAGCGAGATTCTGGACCTGGAGAGTGAGCTGTACCTGGGCGGTCTCCCTGAGGGGGGCCGGGTGGACCTGCCCCTGCCCCCAGAGGTGTGGACAGCAGCACTCCGGGCAGGCTACGTGGGCTGTGTGCGGGACCTCTTCATAGATGGGCGTAGCCGAGACCTCCGGGGCCTGGCCGAGGCTCAGGGGGCTGTGGGCGTCGCCCCCTTCTGCTCCCGGGAGACGCTGAAGCAGTGTGCATCTGCCCCCTGTCGCAATGGGGGCATCTGCCGAGAAGGCTGGAACCGCTTCGTCTGTGACTGCATTGGGACCGGCTTTCTTGGGCGGGTCTGTGAGAGAGGTGAGGCTGGTCTTCATCCTGGATGTCCCTGCTTCCCATCCCTGTGCTCCTTCTCAGGGTAACTCCTACTTTCCATCCCTGTGCCACCTCCTCCTAGGGGATCCCCTCATAGACCTGCCTTAGGCTTGTCACCCTTGTAATGATTCTCTGGTCTTTTCCCTCCCCTGGCCTCTGCCTGTCTTCCCCTTCCCTCTTCCCCGACTCCTATGGGGCAGAGGCCACGGTCCTGAGCTACGATGGCTCCATGTACATGAAGATCATGCTGCCTAACGCCATGCACACGGAGGCAGAGGATGTGTCCCTGCGTTTCATGTCTCAGCGGGCCTACGGACTCATGATGGCCACCACTTCCAGGGAGTCTGCCGACACCCTGCGCCTGGAGCTGGATGGGGGGCAGATGAAGCTCACTGTCAACCTCGGTAACCATCCTGCCCTGTGCTTCCTGACCCCTCACCTGGCCTTGTCTCTGACCCACACCTGCCTCTGTCTGGAGAAGCTGGTGGTGGCACCAGCAAGAGGTGCCCTCAGCAGAGTTTGGAGGTGGGGAGGTGCCAGCCTGGGTCAGAGACCCTGAGAGCTCTGTCCCTGGTGAGGATGCTCAGTGTAGGGCGACACTCCATGCTCGACGACACTGTGAAGGGCAAGACCCAGAGTGTCTGGGGTATGCTAATTGTCCTTCTAGGTCACCCATGTGGATCTTGGCAGCATCTGTCCTGCACACACATGGATGACACAGCTCATTTTTGGTCAGTGGCGCGTCCACTTACTCATTCATTGGTTCATTCATTTGAGAAGCACTTGCTGATGCCTACTGGATGCTAAGCCTGAGCTCAGTGTGGTAGCAGATACAGAGATGAGGAAGGCCTGGTCCCTGCACGCAGCTGCCCTCCACTGCTCTGCTCAGTCTAAACAGCAGTCTGTGTGTTGGTGTGTGGAGGTGCATATGTGTACACTGGACACACAGACGTGCTGTCTTCCTCTTTCTAGTGCCATGGGCTTTCACATTTGAGCCTCATGGCTGTCCTGTGAAGATACTAGATCACCAAACAAGCATTACTGTCCCTGTTTTATAGATTATGACATTCATATATTGACTTGTTCGACATTACAAAGCTAGTGAAGGCAGAGGGAGGAGCCAGGACTCAACCTGGGTCATTTGCCTTAAAGTTCAGTGCTGGGCCGGGCGCGGTGGCTCAAGCCTGTAATCCCAGCACTTTGGGAGGCCGAGATGGGCGGATCACGAGGTCAGGAGATCGAGACCATCCTGGCTAACAAGGTGAAACCCCGTCTCTACTAAAAAAAAATACAAAAATCTAGCCAGGCGAGGTGGCGGGCGCCTGTAGTCCCAGCTACTTCAGAGGCTGAGGCAGGAGAATGGTGTAAACCCGGGAGGCGGAGCTTGCAGTGAGCTGAGATCCGGCCACTGCACTCCAGCCCGGGCTACAGAGTGAGACTAGGTCTCAAAAAAAAAAAAAAAAAAAAAAAAAAAGTTCAGTGCTTTTCCCATTGTCTCGGACAGGGCTGCTGACCCTCCCCCTCAGGCCACTCATGCTGACTCGTGTCTCCACCCATGCCTAAGATTGAGAGCAGGCTTTGACTCCACTTCACCTGGCAGTCCCTGGGGTGTCCATGAGGGCCAGACCATGAGCCTGTTAGGTTCTCCTCATGGGCTTCAGCTCTCCTAGTCAGGGCAAAAAGAAAACAGCAGGTTCACTCATTCAGCTATTTATGGGACACCATATAAATGCTAGGTATGTTTCAAGCCAGGGGCTACAGCAGTTAATAAGCAGTCCCCACCCTTTTGGAGCTTTCAGAGCAGGGGAACCCTGGAAATGGGAGGTCCTAAGCTATTCAGGCTGAGGTCAAATCTGTCCATTTCAGACTGGCCTCTAGAAAGCTTATAAAGGTATAGCACCTGCCATATAGGAAGTTTGCAGGCCATCAGGGTCATCTGTTGTGTCCTGGACCTAGAGGGGAAGTAGGGCTCTTCTGAGCAGGTTAGAATACACGACTGGAGAGAATACAGAGCTTTGACCTTTTTTTTTGTTTTTTGTTTTTTTTGAGACAGAGTTTTGCTCTGTCACCCAGGCTGGAGTGCAGTGGCGTGATCTGGGCTCACTGCAGTCTCTGCCCCTGGGTTCAAGTGATTCTCCTGCCTCAACCTCCCGAGTAGCTGGGATTACAGGTGCCCACCACCACGCCTGGCTAATTTTTGTATTTTTAGTAGAGACGGGGTTTCACCATCTTGGCCAGGCTGGTCTTGAACTCCTGGCCTCGTGATCCACCCGCCTCGGCTTTCCAAAGTGCTGGGGTTACAGGTGTGAGCCACTGTGCTCGGCCGAACTTTGAACTTTTAAATACTTATCTGGAGTCTCATCCTAACATTGGTCTCCAGGGCATTTGTGGGACAGACTGTGGCCTTTGGGGGACCCATTGCCTTGTAAATATATTTATACTATGTTCTTTCCTTTTCCCCTTTTGGCCACCTGGCCTTTGTATTCCTAGGACAAAGATTTGCTGAGAGAGGTGGGGACTGGAGGTGGGGAGATGTGCAGGTGGCCAGGGCCTCAGAGTTGTTTAAAGGGTTCCCCTCAGCTCTGTTTCTAACCACAATCACAGCCTGTAGAGCAGGTGGTGTGCAGCAGCTCTGCAGGGGAAAGCAGGCTGGGAGACACTCTAGTCAATGCTCCACAAGTCTGCACAATGCTCCTTGCATCCCTGAAACTGTCACAAGAGGATGACCCCAGCCAAGAACCCCATAAGTGGCTCTGTACTTCCAAGTCTGCCCAGATCTGTGTATCCAGTGTGAGTTCCCCCCACTTTGCCTAGGCATGTGTGTGTTGTCTGCATCGAAGCACATGTCTCTGTGCTTGCTGGGGACACAGCAGGAAAAATCTGGGGCCTTGGATTTGCAGGGAAGGCAGATGCGTTTTGCTTATTTGGATGGTCTTAGACCCCTGGGAAGAAGCTCGTGTCTTTTAAGATTAGACAGGAAACAATGTCCTTGGTCAGGAAAACCTATCCTGTGGGCCCTTGGGACCTACCCTCTCCTCTCCATGGGCGCACTTTTCTGTCTGTGCCACATAAGTGCTCAGAAGTCAGAGAACAAGGTGGCCTCTTGGAAGACACATCATGTTAAGAATAGGCTTCCCAGACTGACAGATAATAGGACTGTCCTCCCACCCATTTCTTACCCCTGGCTGTGCCCCTGCCCCCATCTGTAGACACGTATGAGCTGAGATGCCATGTCTAGCATGGCTCCTGACAATCCATGACCAAAAGCTTGGTGCAAACGCATCTGTCTACAGATTCCTCCTGTGTAGGCACTGTGGACATGCAGGTGGTCCCTACCCAGCCACCAAGCCTTGGGTTGGGATGGGAAGAGTTCTGGGCTCAGGGCCAGAACACTTGGGGCCTAACCTTGGTATCTTTTACTGTTGAGTAAGTCATTTCCCATCTCTGAGTCTCTCTCTCTCTCTCTTTTTAATCTTTAAAATGGAGATAAGAATCTTCACTCTGCCTACGTCTGTGGTGCTTTTGAGGCTCAGATGGAAGAATGGGAATGAAACCATTGAAACCATTGTGCAGATTCAAGGCCCATAGTTGAGACCCACCCAGCCTTCTTGAAGGAAAACCGTATTGGAATAGAGACCTGAGTTTGGAGCCAGGCCTGGGAGCCACTTCCACATAGCATGGACAGACTAGAGTTGTCCTCTACTAGGTGTGCCATGGGGTCCCAGCTGTCAGTGCAGCTGATATGAAGAGTGCAGTGTAAAGAATCTCTGAGCCGCAAGGCATCACCTCCTTCAGCCTCCTGGCCCTCGTGAATCACTTCAAGAGCCCCATTCCTGTCCCCCATTGCTTACTCCCCAGGACTTGCAGGGCCTCACAGACCGGCAGCAACACCAAGGCCCCAGGCCTGGGCTGGACTGTCTACTGGGGAACAGAGAGAAGCCTGGTGAGGCTTGGTCTCTGGCCTCATGATCTTATCCTGTAGAGAGGGAAGCTATTGCTCCAGGAGGCATCTCTGCAGCTCCACAGGCACTCAGTGGATTGAAACAGACCCCGGGCTGGGCCTGAAGAGGGAGCGGAGGCTGCGGGTGACCACTTGGTGGGATTGCTAAGTGCTAGCCTCAAGAGATGGGATATTTGCTAGATAAGAGAGGGCCAAAAAGGCACTGCTGCCTCTTTCCAGGCAGAGGATCCTAAGGAACTTATCATGCCTCCTGCTGCAGCTCCTCAGCCCCCACTATGTTTGCAAACACTGAACAAGTTCCTTGAGCTCTGCTGTCTGCAGCTGCTGAGTTGGGAAGTTGATCTCTGTCCCTAGAGGATGGTGGAGTCCCCTGGATTCTTTGCCCTATCCCAGCACGGCCTGGGTCCCTCCCTGGAGGGGAGGAGAGGACAGGCCAGGCTGGGCACTGTCCTCTACTAGGTGTGCCCCTGGGGTCCCAACTGTCAGTGCAGCTGACATGAAGGGTGTGGTGTAATTAAAGAATCTCTGAGTTGCAAGGGGGTTACCTCCTTCAACATCCCTTCCCACCCCGTGAATCACCCATGCACTCCCCACCAGTAGGAGGCCTTCTACCTCCCACCTCCAAGATGGACATTCTGATCATTGAGTGGTTCTTTCTTAGTGTCATCCTGCCCTTCTGAAATTCCCACTTGTTGTGAAATTCCCATTAGTTCTGCCCCCAGAATCAAACAGAGAAATCTAACTCTCGTTCATGTTTTAAATCAGGCTAAATACACACTGTATCCCAAAGCCCTTTAATCCCTGGGGTCATGGGAGGGTGCATTGCCTTTCCACCTGAGGCTGGTCAATAATTATCAGGGGAGCTGCCGGGAGCCAGCTCTGAAGGAGGGCTATGACAGAGTGCATGCTGCCACTCTGTGATGTCACTTCTGAGACAGATGCCTGGGAGCCTTGGGCCCACTCTCTCCAACCCATAGGGCCTGGGCGGGGAAGGAACCCAGGTGAGGCAGGGCTGGGAAGCTGGTGTTCTTTCCCCTGAGTTCCTTTCCATGCAGACTGCTTTGTCTCACCTCCCTAGCACATGTTCATACTAGGACCCTGCTCTCTGTGTCCAGCCAGGGCCTTTGTGGGTCTGTGCCACCAAGACCACTCACTTCTGCCTATTCCCTGCACTTGAGGCACAGGTCATTAGTTAACAGGTTACTAGTTAGTGCCCCCCTGAACTTTGGTGAATGTGTATGTTGAAGGGACTGGGTTTCTCCTGCTTGCTCTCAGTCTCTGGCTTTCTTCTGGATGGGGCTGGCTTCCCTCTGGGTGCCTATCTTCAAGTCATTTGCTCTTGCAAACCCTACTGGAGCCTGTGCTTCTGAGGGTGGAGTCTCTGCAGGGGCAGGCCTGGAGCTGACACCTCTTCCCTGGACAGATGGACCCCCCATTCCTGGTGCTCCTTTGCTGGGGAAGGGGAAGAATCAAGCTCCTTCTTTGGGCCTTTTCCCCAGTAGGGGACCTGCTTGCCCGTCCAGCCTCCCTTTTTTTCTTTTTTGGACCCTTCATTGGTGAAGACTCTGCCGGCCCCGAGAGGGTACCCGTGACCTGACTCCAGGGCCTGGCACCTTTCCACCTCACCCTGACAGTCCTCCCCTTCCTCTTCTGTCCAGCCTCCCCTGTCCCCTCTGTGCAGCTGCTCCTTCCTCTGCTCCATTTTCTTCCTCTTTTCTCTCTGTACTCTCTCTACCTCCTTCCTCTCACTGAGACTTCTCACTTCCCTCTGTGTCTGCCCTTTGACCTTTCTCTGCTCCTCTGCTCCTCCCTTGGTGCCAGGCTCTGGCCCAGGGTCCTGGCTGCTCGCCTCCACTCTTCTGCTGCGGTTGACAACGCGTGTGGAGCTCAGCTGTACTGCCGAAGGGCCGTGGCCCTCAAAGCCACAGGGGCCTCAGTTTACCTCCACTGCAGGAACCTTCAGGGGCCCAGGGGATGCCAGCTGCTCACCCCCTTTGCTTCCTGGGCTGTGGGGTAGGCAGAGCCTGTTTGGGGTGGAGTGACAGGAGGCCAGGGTATTGGGTCTGTCAATTGAGGGGCAGGAGACTGCCCTTCTCTGAAAGGCAAAGCCAACCCAGTGTCCACCTGCTGCCTACTTCCTGCTCAGGATCCTACTGTTATCCATTCCCTCAGCTCACGTGGAGAGAAGCTGAGGCATGGAGAGAAGTACTTTGCCCAGGGTCACACGGTGAGTTAGTGAGTGTTAGGGTGGAGATGAGGACCCAGCTCCCCTGATTCCCAGTAAAGGATTTCTGCAGTTCCAGCCAGCCCCCTCCCTTGGGCTGAGTCAGGCTTGGGGTTTGATGGAGTGGTGCAGGGATCCTGAGGGCCTTAAATCTGGAATTCATAGGACCCTGGTCTACTATTTCCTTTGCAAGACATGACTGGCTCCCACCTTTGGGTGATGTGTCTAACCAGAGGGATCGCCAGAGGCTTCAGGGCCCTGGGCTGCTGGCTCTGTGTAGACACGTGCTTTCTGACCACATGGGGCCTTCCCAGTCCTGAAATCAGAGGATAGCAATGCAAGGACTGGAGCAGGGGCAGGAAACTTTGCTTATGGTGGCTACTTGTCCCCAACTGCTTTTTGTTCTCAGAGAAGTCATATTTTGGGGGCTGCACTGTCTCCATCTGTGTCGCCTTGGCTCCTCTGACTAGGAAAGCAGGTTAATATTAGGTCCTCTTCAGGGTAAAGGACTCCCCTGATCCATCCCCAGTGGCAGCCTGGCATATCCCACGATAGGAAGGGGTGGGAGGAAGGTTCCTGTAGGGGTGGTACTAGCCCCTGGGGCTTTGGGAGGTGTATGGCCTCGGGAAGGGGGCCCTGGGGCAGACCCCTCCATTTAGCTCAGAGTCCAGAGGGGAACAGGGAGTGACAAGTCACACCTGGACTCTGAGGAGGGAGTTGTCCCAGAGCAGGGGATGCAGGACTCTGGCTCTCCCTATCCATCTCCCTCCCAAAGACAGGGGAGATGTGGGATTGGTCAAGCCCTCAGCCCCCATTGATCCCCTGTACGACTGGGATTCCCAAGGTGCCCGTCTCCCTCAGACACTAGAGGTTTGGTCCCCTGTAAGAAGGGGGACACAAGCCCTTTTCCCATCATCTGACTGCCCTGCCTTCCAGCTCTGGGGAGGGTTGGAGCCCTCTTGGGGGCAGGAGGGACAGGGGTCCAACTGAGGAAGGGAAAAGGGCACCTGGGCACGCGTGGTCCCCGGAAAGTGGCCCTGGGGGGAACCCCGCCCGCAGACACCCCTCCCTGTGAAGGATGTAAAAAAAAAACTTGTTTTACCTTTTTGTCTCCCCTTCCCCTCTGCCCGCCCCATGGCCCCCCCAGACTGCCTGCGCGTCGGCTGCGCACCCAGTAAGTGGCTTCCCTCTTCTTCTGCAGAGACCCAAGGGGACTGGGATGCTAGACACTGGGATTTAGGGAGGGAGGCCGGGAGGAAGAGAAGTTGTGATTGTTGGCTCGAGTGGCGGTTGGGCCTTGGGTGTGGGGAGGGGTGCAGGCAGAGGGGTGGAGTTGGGTGATTGTGGAAGGCAGGAGGGACCAAATGAAGAAGAGCCAAGGAGAGCTGGGGGAGGGCCTGCAGTCAGGATGTTCACTGGGTCTAGGAAGGGAGAGACAAGAACACCCTTTGCCCAAGTCAGCAGGAGGGTGGGGAGGAGGTGGAAATCAAGGGCTGGGGCAGAGACTTGGGTAGCACCTGTGGCAGGATGCTCTGAGGTCCTAAGGGCTGGCAGGCAAGGAGCCTAAGAGGGGCTGGAATAAGCTGCTGCATCTCCAGAGTTGGCCACAAGGGGGAAGGCGAGGTATGCGGGAAAGAGGATGAGAGTGGGAAGGGCGCTCTCCTCAGCTCCTGTGTCAACTGGGGTGAATTTCTGCCAAATGGGGGCTCTTTCTGTGGTGACAGTGAGGGCTCTCAGCAGGGGTGAGATGGAGAGTGAGCAGGTGGACATCTCCAGGCATCCCAGTGCGCCTGGGCTCAATGCTCTGTCTCAGGGTGTTTCTGCATGGTGTGGCTTGGGGTCACGTGGGCGAGCACATGCACGTGGTAGGCCCAGGGACAGAGACTGTGTGTGCTGGGCACGGGCACCCTGCTCTTCATGTGTGCGTGGCATGCTGTGTGCGTGCTGGAGTGAGCACTGGGGGGCCCGGGGATGACCAGGGAGTGCTACAAAGTCCAGCAGCATTTGAAAGATAAGTATGTTTTGTTTTAGACTCTGGAAGCTGATAAGCCTGATCTTGAGTAAATGGCCATAATTCCTAAGAAACAGAACCTTCCCCTCTCTGGCCATCCTGCATATTTATGGGCAGTAAATATGGTGGTGTGAGCTGGTGTGTGACGTTAACCAGGCATGTGTATGTAGAAAGGTCCCATTGGGTCCCATTGTAGATGGAGGAGCTGGTATGGAGGCTGAAGCTGTGGGCTCGCATTTACATTTGGGTACTGTGAAGTTTTGAAAGTTTTAGGTCTGTGTTTATACACTGGGAATACAGCTTCTGGCCACACTCACTGAAGGCCCTTACCAATCTGGAGGAAGAGTATGTTGGTCATAGCTGTGGGTGTCTGTGTGCAGGGCCTCAGGGTACAACTCTAGAGGCACCATTCACTTAATATTCTATGTGCATGGCACCTTCTGAAGTCACACAAAGGGCAGTCCTGAGAGTGGATGTATGACTGGGATATAAAAGCTCTGCGTGTGCATGGACTCCAGCTGTGATGGGAGGCCCTGAGTGTGTGTACTTGTATTCATGAGTGTGTTGTATGGCCAAATATGAGCCATTGGTCATGTATGTGTTCATATGTGGCATGTGTGGAGGTGGGGAGGCTGTGTGTCCAAGGTGATATAGGAAGTCAGCTGTGAGCATGTATAGGTGCCCTACTCACTCCCCCCTTGGTGCCGCAGGTAAAGGCCCCGAGACGCTGTTTGCGGGGCACAAGCTCAATGACAATGAGTGGCACACAGTGAGGGTGGTCCGGCGTGGCAAGAGCCTGCAGCTGTCTGTGGACAACGTGACTGTGGAGGGTAGGTGGTCTGGGCCCAGGGAGGTGGACACAGCTCCAGTGACCTATGCTTGGCCCTGTTGTACTTGGTGACCACTGCTTGGGCTGCCGTTCCTAGGGCAGTGTTCTAGCGAGCTGCCTCTGCCATTTCTCCTTCGGGGTGAATGTTATGGGCATCTGGACCCCAGGAACGATTTCAACTCCCTGCAGGCAGCATTCCCCTGGCAGCCTGTTGGCTCTTGACTGGCGAGTCCTGCCACTCCTCTTGGAGCTGTGCTGACTGCTAGTGCCTAGCTGAGGACATCTCTGCTGATGTCACTCATGGGTGGCCCTCCTGTGGAGGGGGGGCTCCTGGGAACCCAAGCCCCAGCCCTGCCCCAAAGCTGTCCCCCTCATCTTGGTCTCCTGTCCTGAGCAGGACAGATGGCAGGAGCCCATACTCGGCTGGAGTTCCACAACATTGAGACGGGCATCATGACGGAGCGGCGGTTTATCTCCGTGGTGCCCTCCAACTTCATCGGGCACCTGAGTGGGCTGGTGTTCAACGGCCAGCCCTACATGGACCAGTGCAAGGATGGTGACATCACCTACTGCGAGCTCAATGCTCGCTTTGGCCTGCGTGCCATCGTGGCCGATCCCGTCACTTTCAAGAGTCGCAGCAGCTACCTGGCCCTTGCTACACTCCAAGCCTATGCTTCCATGCACCTCTTCTTCCAGTTCAAGACCACGGCCCCTGATGGGCTTCTCCTGTTCAACTCGGGCAACGGCAATGACTTCATTGTCATCGAGCTGGTCAAGGGGTGAGGGGCTGGGCATTGCACTGCTGTCAAGGAAGTGGCCCCCTCCCCCTGCTGAACCACATACAGATCCCCCAGCTACTGGCTGAGGTGTCCAATCCCCCGAGATCACAAGTCAAGATTCAGGTCCCCAACCATAAGTCGAGAGGCTCCCTCTTCAGCCAAGATGGAGAAGCACACCCTCTTCCACTCTGCTGACTCCCCAGCTGCTTCCTTGCCAGAGTTCCCAGTTATATCTGTTCTCTGTCCACTGCCATCTTCTCTACAGGCAGAAGTCAGTCTTGCCCCTCTGTTGCCTGAGGGGACCCCACCCCAGAGCAGCCCAGTCCCTGCCTCCAGAGGACCCTGCTGGCCCACACACCTCTCCCCTCTAGCTCCTCTTCTGAGCTTGTGTCATAAGAGCCAGCTCCTTGGTGGCCCTCCTTCCTTACATTCTCCCCATGACAGGACCTCACACCATAGCACTCTTGCTATTGGTTTTGGTCCCTCTCCTCTGGGGTCTCCCTCCCAATCCCTTCTTTCCATGGCACCTAGGACCCCTGCCAGCCATAGCTTCTCATCACCCCACCTTCCCAGCATCACCCCCACCCTGACCCCATGTCTCCTCCCTACTGTGGGGCAGGTACATCCACTACGTGTTTGACCTGGGGAATGGCCCGTCCTTGATGAAGGGGAACTCAGACAAACCAGTCAATGACAACCAGTGGCACAACGTGGTGGTGTCCAGGGACCCAGGCAACGTGCACACGCTCAAGATTGACTCCCGCACTGTCACGCAGCACTCCAATGGCGCCCGAAACCTCGATCTCAAAGGTGGGGCTGGGGCCTCTGGAAAAGGCCTGGCCCTAGCCCAGATACCCCTCACCCCAGTGAGAGTACCCATTCCTGGGACGCTGCTTCCCTCGGTTCCCTGCCCCTAGTTTCTATCTCTCTTTCCCTGTTTCCACTATGTCCAGCCTGACATTTTCCTGTCCAAGTTCTGCTCGGCTCTCTTGCGAGTCTGCATCTCACCACTGAATGGTTGCAGGATGCATCTCACAGGGTGCTTGGTGGCCTCATTTCAGAGCTAGGAGTAGGTAGCCCAGGCCCTCCAAGGACCTCCTGGGCATCCAAGGTTGAGAAGCCTATGTTGGTTGAGGGCTGGAGTGAGAATAGGGAGCTTAGCATCCTCCTGGGTGAGGTAGATGATATGGGGCGGAGGACGTAGCAGGAGCTAGAGTCCCCGAGTCACCTGTTTTGGGCATTGGCTGGGCTAGCTTAGGGATATTTTGGACCTAGGCTTCCCTGGTGTGCCCACGGTCACATCGGGGTGCCACATTCCCCAGGGCCTCTTCAGTGGTCATTGAAGCGGTCATTGACTGCCCCCAGAATGGGTGAACTGAGAGATCAGGGAAGAGGAGGGTGAGCTAAGGCCTGAGCATTGGAACAGGAAAGATGCAGCTTCTCCAGAGCCTACTGAGGGCAATGTGATCTACCTTCTTGCACATGCCCAAAGCAGCCCTCAGCCCCACAGGAACCCCTGGGCATCAGCCTGACTCAAACTGTCAAAGCTTGGGGAGAGTCCTCAGAGACCGTGGAATTGACTGCCCCACTCCCCCAAATCTGAGATCTATCAGATCTCCCAACATAGTGCTGTGAATTCCCCTTGCTCTCAGAAGGGGGCGATGTGTCACAGAGAATCCAAAGTGCCAGCAAACCCGGGGGTTATCTTGGCGGGTCTTGTGTTGAACTGAGCCTGTGGCCAGGGCAGCAGACTGACTAGTGTCTTGACTGAAGCTCGGCTGTGGGCTGGCCAGGGCTTCCAGGGATTCCAGGGGTTAGGCTCTATGGCAGGGGATCAGGTGTTGCAGAGAACTTCCCAGAGTCCCAAGGCCAAGCCCTAGTTGTTGGGGGAAGGGAGCTGGGCTTTGAACTCAGTAGGAGACAGCCCAAGAGTTGGGGAAGGCTTGAAGGAGTTCTGGGAATGGGAAACTTTGGGAGGGAGGGAATGGGGGTGGAGGGAATCAGGCTGCGCATCTATGAAAGGCCCTGATTACGGGCCGGAACTGGAATCAAATGTGTGGGAGAGAGCACAGAGCAGGTTCCTCCAGCTGTCCCCCAGCCCCCACTCTCGCAGGCATCTGGGCTTCTCTGGGAGGGGGGCAGGCAGATGGCAAAGTGGAGAAGGAAGAGGTGTCGGGGGGTGTGGGTTGTGCAGGTCTCTGGATCTCTGTTAGGGACCTGGAATCTGGGATGGAACACAGAGAGCCCAAGAGGGCTGGGAGGACCTGACAGCCAGATGCCGTTGTCTTGGGAAGGGAATGGGAACCTGGATGTCTTGGTTGACCCCACTCCCTTTGCAGGGGAGTTGTACATTGGCGGTCTGAGCAAGAATATGTTCAGCAACCTGCCCAAGCTGGTGGCCTCCCGGGATGGCTTTCAGGGCTGCCTGGCCTCAGTGGACCTCAACGGACGCCTCCCAGACCTCATCGCTGACGCCCTGCACCGCATTGGGCAGGTGGAGAGGGGCTGTGATGGTGAGTGGAGGGTGGAGGAGTGAGGCGTGGCCCTACTGGCTACAGGATGGCCAGCTGCAGAGGCAGACCAGGGCAGGTAGCCTCTGCTCTGCAAAGGGGCCTTCCTTCTCAGGCCTTATGGGAGCTTGCCCCCACAGTTCTGGGGCAGGGATACAGGTGTGTGAAGAGTCACTTGCCCTCCCTGTTGTCTCACACCCTGGCCCCTTGTCACAGTCCAAGGCCAAGCGTCGCAGACCTGACCCGCCCGTCCCAATCCGTCTCATCGGTACTTGGCCCTTTCAGCCAGGCAGAGCTCAGAGTAGGACCTCTCTGCCTGACTCTGAAGCTTCCACACCTCCTGGGGAGAGAGGGGGCTTGGCTGAGCCAGGGGTGTTCCTTTCTCCTGCCCCTTCCAGGCCCCAGCACCACCTGCACTGAAGAGTCCTGTGCCAACCAGGGCGTCTGCTTGCAGCAGTGGGATGGCTTCACCTGCGACTGCACCATGACTTCCTATGGAGGCCCTGTCTGCAATGATCGTGAGTGCCTGGGAGGGCTGGGGACAGTTTGGGGAGACCAGGGTCCATTCCCAGCTGTAGGGGCTGCCAGGGAGGAAAGAGGGCCTCTGAGCACTCAGGAGCTGTGCTGCTTGCTTCCTTCTCATCCCTTGTCTGCAGAGTCCCAGGGGAGCTGCGGCCTGCTGTCCCCTCATAGGGGCTTTCTCCTGGGACTGTGCAGGATTGCTGCTGCCTGAAGCTCTGGAGGGGCCCACTGATAGATGGCCTCTCCTCCTTGTTCTCAGCTGATGGGACCCTGCTCCCTTCACCCAGAACCAAAGGTGTTGGCCTCAGTGGGGTGAACTTGCTGCTGTCCTGTGTGGTTTTGGTGATGGCCTTACATATACTTGTATCTCACACAGACACCCTATTGCACAGGGAGGGGCGCTGTTAACAACCTGCACCCCCTTTGATGCCCTCAGGGCATGAAATGGGAATCTGTTATTTCCTGCTGAGAGCAGGACCACACCCCAGAGGACAGGCTTTGGAGGCTCCCAGGAGGCTAGGCTGCTGGACAGCTGGTTTGCCTGGAATGGGCTCCTCTTTCTTCCCCAAGCATCCCAGCTGCAGTTTGTCCCCTTGAGCCACAAGGTCACTCCCTACTGTCTTCGCTTGGTTCTTTTCCTCCCAGGCTGGACATTTGCTTGCCAACTTGCATTCTGTTTGAGGCCCCTCCCCGAGAGGGCAGGTTCAGCAGCAGCTCCCAGTCCCTAGCGGTTGGTGGCCGGCAGCTGGTTAGAGCCCTGCAGAGGGAGGGCAGCTGAGGCAGGAATGGCGGAGAGGCAACCTTCTACTCTGTGGGGTAGCTTTGGCGTTTCCCTTGGATGATTGGGCTGGAGTGGGTGGGCAGAGTGCAGCCTCCTCAGCATCGCTTGAATCATCTTCCCTGGGGTCCTGCTGAGAGACCAAGCAGAAAAGTCAGCTGCCTGGGAAGAAACACACACACACACACACACACACACACACACACACACACACACACACACAATGGAACGTCTCCATTTTACAGACATGGAATACGACTGGAGAGGGACGGTCGATTTCTGGAAGTAGTTCATAGCAGATTTGGGGTGAGACCCGTCAGTGCCTTTGCCTCCATACCACTGCTGGACCTTCGTCACCTGGGCATGAGTCCTGAGTTTCTTACCGGAGAAACCTTCTGGGTCCAGGGGCTCTTGGGTGGTGTTAGTTTTTCTATCCTCTTTTGAAAAAATGTCTACCCCATCTCCCTCAGTGCTTTCCTTGTGTTCTTAGGCATGTCCAGCCCTTGGGTACCACCACATCCCCACTCTGTCCCCTAAGATTTTCCTCACCTGACCTGCTGCTCTCTGTGCCTTCCAAAGCCTCCAGACAATGGCCAGTTGAGGGTGTTCCAGCCCTGAATGCCAAGGCATAGAGACCTAACTGTGGCTGGACCTCTTCCCCTC
Organism: Rhinopithecus roxellana; assembly: GCF_007565055.1. Taxonomy (NCBI): domain Eukaryota; kingdom Metazoa; phylum Chordata; class Mammalia; order Primates; family Cercopithecidae; genus Rhinopithecus; species Rhinopithecus roxellana. The sequence goes on along the minus strand of NC_044563.1, from coordinate 11,908,370 downwards.
CAGCTAACTCAGCTTTGCACAGATCTGGAGATGATGGTAACTTCATTGCTTAATAGTAACAGTCCCCACTAATAGTTTCATGTTTTGCAGCTTACAAAGCCCTTTTAATTTGATCTTCAGAGAAGGCAGTGGGCTTTGTGTTTAACTGATAAGGAAACCCAGGCCTCACTAAGAGGCAGTTACTCACCCCAAGTCGTAGCGGGTCGATGGTAGAGCTCGGCTGGAACTTGGGTGTGCCTGTTTGTCGCTTCCTCCTGCTCATTTAGTCCCCAGGGGAGTGGTGGTGGTACCCATGGTGGGCACTTCTTGCCTGGGGTGGAAGAAATCAGGATCACGAAGCGCTGCTGCCCGTCGCCACTGCTTCACTCCCACACAGTGGAGCCTTCTGAAAAGGGGGCATAAGATGGATGGGAAGTGGGGGTTGTGCCACCTTTCAGCAGGGATGGGAAGAGCAACTTCTTGGGTTCCAGGCTGGTGGGAGGGAGGGAGAGTTGGGGCTGGGGAGCAGGGCGCATCTTGGGAGGCATCACCATCCCCAAGTACTGGCCTCTGCAAAGCTGTGGAGCTAAGACAAGGTGGGTGCAACCTGGGGGCCACACAGGGCTCAGTGTGTTGCTGCTCTGAGCTCTGGCTCTGGGGTAATGCTGAGATCTCCGCCCCTGGAGGGCAGGGCAGGAATCTTGGGAGTGGGGCCCAATCCTCTCTTCTCCCAGGGCTACTCCTCCTTCCTCACTTGTCTCTGGTTTTTCATGTTCTTTCTATGGCACGTCTTCTTGGGGCCCTGTGATATTTAAGGTCAAGCTGGAACCCAGCAGAGAGACTTGTTCAGTTAGCTCTGCCTTTACCCCGGGAGGCCCTGGGGGCACAGGCAGGCCTTGGTCTCAAGAGAGGAAGGAGGGTGGAAATGGCAACGGTGGAAGGAGCAGGTCCTGTCCTCCGAAGGGTGGGGCTGGGGGGTGGAGCTCTCTGGTGGGGAAGAGACTAGGGTGAGGAGAGGTCACACCTGCAAAACAACTTTTCCCCACTTACCACCTCAATTTCTCCATTTGTGACATGGGGGCTACTCCTGGGGGTGCAGGGAACTTTGTGTCCCTTTAAGGCTTATGAGTATCTCCTCTGGGAAGACAAGAGAGAAAAGATATGATGGAGGAAAGTAGACAGTGAATGAAAAAGAGAATATGAAATAAGAAAGGGTGGCTAAAAGGAGACACTTCCCCGGGCTGAGATTTGGGACTGAGGTGTTCCCATCAGGCCTGCTTGCTCCTCTGTCTTTCAGAGCCTGTCTCCTGCCTCTCTCGGCAGTCAGTTCCTTACCATCTCTGCCTCCCTGTCTCCGTTCATCTCTGCAGCCTCTATTGATCTCTTGCACACCTCTGTCTCTCCCTTCTTTTTTACCCTCTATGTCTCCCCCTCCCTTCTCAACCTTGCCCTCCACCCCCATCTTTCTCCAGTTCCCACTCACTGGTATTGATTGGCCTCTAGGCGGTTTCCCTTCCTCTCCTCTCGACACCAGCTCCTCCCTCCCTCCCTGTGGGACCATAAATTTTCTGCCTGCTCAGAGCTGTGTCAGTCTGTATTCCAGATCCAGGGGCCCAAGAACGGGATAGAGAGGTCAGGAGGACCAGGAGCAGGGGGCCCCAGCCCTGCTCCTGGCCTGCAGTCTCTCCTCCAGCACTGCACCACCAGAAGCCTCCTCTGGGTGCCTCTGAGGACCACTTTCTTCACTTCTAAAGGCCTGGGGGCCAAATCTAGCCCTGGCATGTAGTAGGGGTGGAGGACTGGCAGCAGCACTGGGGAGATGTCCTGGGTCCTGACTGCATCCTGGAACTGAGGGTGGCACATGGGGCCCGTGGTGACAGTTTTTGCTCCCAAATGGAGTTCAGAATCAATAAACAGGAGCCAGCTCTCTCCAGCCCCTCCCCTTTCTCACTTCACCCACCCCTGCCTCCTGTCCTTTCCTTACCCAGCCCTCCTCCTCACTCTGCTGCACTGTTTCTTCAGCTCCCCCAGGTGCCCTCTCCACCTCTCTCCTTTCCCTTCTCCTCTACCCTCTGCCTTCCCACCCTCTCCGCTGTCCGAGCAGGTTGGTGCATACCGGGTGACTGGAAAGGAGTCTCTCTGTGCTTACCTCTGGGGCCACAGGTGCTTTCCAGAGGCGTCCAAAAGTTTAAGGGACAGATCCCAACTGGAGGGCATCCTGAAGGAGAAGTGGTTTCCTCAGCTTGACATACATGGCCCAGGAAGGGTTTTGTCCTAAGTGGGACACTCCGTGGGCAGGTGTCCTCTAGACCCCACCGTGGAGAGAGAGGTTGGAGCCAGGGGAGGGGCAGTGGGAATGGCGAGGAAGGATTGGAGGAGTCCAGGAGAGGCTTGTGCAGGGGGCTGGGGGAGCAGCCTTTGGGGAGGTGGTGGGGAGGTGTGTCATGTCTTACTCCTGAGTACCTGGAAGGCTCTGGGTGCACTGTATGCTGTGGACCCTATTTTGGAGGGCGAGCCTGGAGGGCAGGGGTGTTCGCGTGTATGTTGGTCATTCATGGCCTGTGATCAAAGGTGTGTGTGCACGCATGTATGCCCTGTGAGCATGCGCACATGCTCCCCTGAGAGTAAGTTGGTGTGCCCATGTTTGTGAGCACATGCATGCATGTATGTGTCTGAGTCTGTGTGCCTGCCCGCACACTGTGCCCGTATGGGCACGTGGATGTTTCCATACCCAAGCCGGTACACATCTCAGTGTGCATGTGCGTTCTGAGGGGTGCGTGCAGAGGTGGCCTCCGCGGCATCTCAGCAGGCTGTGCCAGAGAGCATTATTGGGGTTCATCCAGGTGGGGTGGGTGGGGAGGAAGAAAGTGGTCTCTCTTGCTAGCCTCAATCCCGTTCCATTATTCAGCAGGGTCCCTTCTCGAGGAGGGGGGTGCAGGAGGAGCGCGCGCGTCCAGGCGCGGGGGAGGGGCGGGCGCGCGCAGAGGAGAGGCGAGCGACGAGCGGGCTAGCCAGGTGCCGCGCGGCGGAGCTGCCCAGCGCCGCCCGCAGATCGGGAGCCGCTCTGGTCCCTCTGCCCTGCCCCCTCCTCCTCCCGCGCTTCCCCTCCCTCTTCGCTCTCCTCCTTCCCTCCCTCCCTCTCTTCTCCCTCTCTCCCTCCCTCCCTCTCCCTTCCAGCCCTCTCAGCCTCTGCAGCAACACTCCGCTGCCTCCATCTCTCCGCCGGAATCTCGCAGGCTCGCGCCTTTCCTCTGCTCAGCCCCGCTCCCCTCCTCTCCTCTCCCCTCCTCTCCTATCCCTTCATTCCCCCCTCACCCGGATTTGCTTCCCTTCCCCCTTCTCCCGCCCCCTTCCCCCGGCCGCTCCCTCCTTTCCCCCGGCCTCCGTCGGGCGGCAGCGGCAGCAGCAGCGCGGCCGGCCCTAGTCGCCGTCGGTCTCTTGCTTTCGGGGGAACCAGGCCTCTGTCCCTCTTCTCTCCTCCAGCCCGCACCGCCCTCCTCCCCGGCTCGGTTTTTCCGCAGGATTTCCCTCGCTCTCCCCTCCTTGCTTGGCCCCCGCGCTCCCCTCCTCTCCACTCGGCACCATGCCCCCTCCCCCGGGCGCTCCCCCGGGTTTCTGACGGCCCTCTGCGCCGCTCCGACCCCGCCGGGATGCAGAGAGACCCCTAGCTCTTCGCGATGGACCCAGGCATCCTGGACCTTGGTGTTGCCGCTCCGCGGACCCCCGATTTCCCGGCGGGATCCAGTTGATTTTATTGGCTCCGGACCGAGGCTTGGGCCCTGGTTTACCTCCGCTTCATCCCTACCCCGCTCCCGGAGCTCGGAGCCGGAGGGGGGCTTCGCGGGGCTGCGCAGCCCCGCGTCCCCGCCCCCGGCCATGGGGCTGTGAGGCGGTCGCCCCCGGGCCGAAATGCCCCCCGGGGGGGAGCGGGCCGGGGGGGTGCCCGCGCCGCCCCCCCGCCCTGGCTGGGCCCCTGCCGCCGCCGCCACCGCCGCCGCCGCCGCCACCTCTGCTGCCGCTGTTGCCGCTGCTGCTGCTGCTGCTGCTGGGGGCGGCCGAGGGGGCCCGGGTCTCCTCCAGCCTCAGCACCACCCACCACGTCCACCACTTCCACAGCAAGCACGGCACCGTGCCCATCGCCATCAACCGCATGCCCTTCCTCACCCGCGGCGGCCACGGTAAGTGGCACTGTCGATGCCGGCCACCCGGTTGGCCCCGGGGGCGGGGGGGCTTCCCGTGTGCACAGCCGGGCCCTCGTGTGCCCCACCCCAGCTGTGCACGCCGTTTTGCGTCCTGGAGCCCCTTCACCTCCAATCTCCAGCTCCCATCATCTCAGCCCCACCCTTGCCTCCATCTCTCCTCTCCCCCATCACCCTCATCTCTGTCCTCAGCACTTTGCTTCCTCGCCTCACCTAAACCTGCTTACCCCTAGGTCTGGTTCATTATCTCCTTCTACTTCCTTACCCTCCCCGCCCTGTCTGTCCTTTCATCCTCTCCGTGCAGCTCTGCCTTCCATTTCTCTTCCGCATCACCTCCTCCATCTCGGCCCCTTATCATCTCTCCATCTGTCTTGCCTCCACCTCTGCCTCACCCTCACCCTTCCATTGCTGGTCTGTTATCTCTCCCCCTTCACCTCCCTCCCATCTCTGTCACATCTGTCATCTCTGCCTCTGACATGTCTCTTCCTCCTTGACCTCTTCATGTATGTCTCTATTTTACCTCCATCCCTCCAACAACCTTCCCTTCTTTTCTTATGACTGGCCTTCCATTACCTCCCAACTCACTCCACTGTCCCACCATTCCCCCATCCTCATTCCCCTCATCTCCAGTGTCTCCCCTCCATGTCCCCTCATCTCTGCTCTGTCTCTACCTCTGACCCCCAGCATCTCACTTCTGTAGGCCCAGCACCTCCTGTTTCCAGGCTTCCCCTCCTGTGTCAGTTCTCTATCACTGTCCACTTACAATCACCTCCTATCTCTACCCCTCATAACCATCCATTGAAAAACTTCACCTTCCTTCTCAGACCCCATCACCTTCTCATTTCCATCCTTCCTCAGCCCCATCTCAGGCCACCCATTACTTCATATCTTAGACCCCTAAGATTCTCTCCATGTCATCTCTTCTCACTCTGTACCTGTCACCTTCCATCTCTGTCCTCCATACTCTGTGCCCCCATCACTCCCAAGCTCTGTCCTCCCCATTACCTTCTACGTCCGGCCCTCTTTACATTTTATTTCAGCTCATTTCAGCCCATCACTTTCCACCTCAGTCCCTCCACATTCCATCTCAGAGCTTCTGTCACTTGCATCCCAGGGACCTCCTCACCTCCCATTTTAGTCTACTCGTCACTTCCCATCTCTGCACCTTGTCATTACCTTTCAGAGGGTAGCCCCATTACCTCCATCTCTGTACCTCTCTCACCTCCCATTTCTGTGCCTCCATCCCATCCCATCTCATCCCTTCCCTGTGCTCTTAACACCTCACATATCTGTCCTCCTATCCATGTCCTCTCCCCTCTGTGCCCCTCTCTCCTCACCTTCCATGTCCATCGCCTCCCATCGGGGTTCTCTGACACCTCCATGCTCCCATTCCCTCTCATCGCTGTGCCTTCATCAGTTCTCTCTCTGTACCCATGGTGGCCTCCCCATTTCTGCACTTCTCTCCCTTCCTATCCTTGTACCCTCATCACTTCCTGTTTCTGTCTCTCCATCCCCTCTCATTCTTTACTCCATTTTTGTTCCTCCATCATCTTCCATTCCTGTATTTTTCGCCCTTCCCATCTGTGACCCTGGTTGCCTTCCCATTCTTGCTCCATGCCAGTCCATCTTTGCTTCCCAATCGTGCCACCATATCACCTCCAATCTTTCTGCTCATTTGCTGGTCTTCTTCCTTTTCTCCTACTTTATCTCCCTTTTCATGCTTCCGTTTTCTCTTCATTCCAATTTCTCTGGAGCACTTCCTTCAAACTCTTTCCTCCATTCTTTTATTCTCTCATCCCCAACACAGTTTGCCTCATCTTATCTCTGTCCCACCTGGCTCCTCTCAGGCAACACTCCTCAGTTTCCTTCTCTTCTTCCATGACCCCACCCAACCCCTTGCTCCTGGACCTTAACTCCCTTGCCCTCCCCAGGAACTCCCTGGCTCTTTGTTACCTTCCTCACTCTTTCATTGTCTCCTTCTGGCTCCCTCAAGGCCCAGTGTTGCCCCCAAAGGTACCCAGATAGGCCATGAGTCTCTGGGCAGTGAGACTGTCTCTGGGCAGTGAGACAAAGTATGAAGGAGTGAGACAGGTAAAGGAAGTCAGGGATACTGGGGGATTTTGTAGGATGAAGAGAGTGTGGAAGAGGAAGGTGTAGGAGAGAGGAACTGGCTGAGGGACCTGAGCAGGTAGAAAGGAGGGCCTGGGAGCCAGAGTGCCCAAGAAAGATTCTGTGAAGGAGCAAAAGCTGGACAGAGGGAATGAAAGTGGCCAGAAGAGTATGGGGGACAGGGTATGGAATGTTGGCCTTGGGATTGCCTCGGAGACAGCCACCCCTTTGCTGCGCAAAGGAGAAAGGGAACCAGTGCCTAGTGGAAACAGAAGGACTCATCTGGAGGGTGCTCCAGGATGGTGATAGAAGGGGGTGGGAGGTGTGGGGGAGGAACCTGTGAAGGGTGGGGCAGCTGAGAGGAAGGACGAGGACCCAAGGAAAGGAGGAGAAGGGATGAGGCCACCTGTCCTGGCTGAACCCCACCTTTGCTTCCATTAACCATTAACCATGGTGGGAGAGGTGAAAAGACAGGCTCTTTGTGGAACCCTACACTTGGCTAGAGGACCAGGCCAGCTCAAGAGGCCTTTCCAGGCCAGGCCTCCTCTCTGCCCAGTGTCTCCCTAGCATCCCCAGTGGGAGGCAGCTTCTCTCCTTTCTGCACCAGCTTCTCCACTTACCTTCTTTTGGGGTCTCACTGTGTTTCTACCTGTCCTCTCCTCTCTTCTCTTCACACCATCCCCCATTTACCCTGCCATCCCCCCCAACCCCTCCTGTTACATAATGTCCTTATTTGCCAGACACCTATTGCCACTCCTGTACCTGATATCTGTCTGGGGCATGGGAGGGCTGGCACACCTGGGTCCTAAAATTGAGCTGAGCCCAGGGGCGACACTCTCCTGGTCCTGGATCCCCAATTCTGGTTTCAGAGTCCTTGAGGTTCCTCCCACCTCACCATGTTCATTTCTGGTACTCTTGGGCCAGGAATGGAATGGTCAATCCCTGCTAAGTTCTGAGTCAGTAGCTTCCATGGGTTCCAGGTTTATCACCCCAGCTTATAAAGGGGGCTAGCATTTATTTTGATTCTGAACAGGGTTGTGTTAACTCGGATTTCTGACTGGATGGTTTATGGCCAAGCAGGGGGTTAACAATTGAAAGGCTGTGTTCTGGGATCCTAGATCAAGAGACAGCTGAGCGCAGGGATCTGGACCAGTAGAGATCTGCCTGTCTGGGATGTAAAGGTTCATGTACAAAGTGCTGGGGTGGGCTGTGAGCACTAGGGCCATGGCTTTTCTGGGTTGTGCAGGATGTTTTATACTCTCACAAGTCTAGACCTTCCAGAAGGTTTTCTTTCATGGCTTCGGATGCTGCAGGGACACAGGCAGGCAGAGGTTCTGCACATGTAGTTTTAACCACAGGGGCATCACTGCATGGGTGGTTTTCTACGTGGATGATTATGTTGTTTGGGTCTGGGTTAGCTAACCATTATTAATGGTTGGTTGGTTTTTTCTAGAATGCAGGTGTGTGTGGGACTGCATGGAAGATTCTTGAACATTTAGAGTATTTCACTGGATCAGTGATTTTCTGGGTCTAGGAGGTATTGAGACTATATTGGGAGTGGGCAGAAGGTGCCAACCCTGGGCCTGTGGCATCTTGTGTTTGGCCAGAGGCTTTCTTGCCTTAGGCTTCAGGTGTGTAGTTCTCTCTGAAATGTTATGCACAATTCAGCTCACTGGTGGTTTCCCAGGAAGGTCAAAAACAGTTGGTCTACACCACCACTGGGCAACATTTTTGGGCCTTGACTTAGGCCCCTCTTGCTTTTCAAACCCTTTCTGGAGCCTGTCAGAGGTTCTAGATGTGGTGCCCTATTTTGGGCTCCGTGTCTCCTGGAAGGCAGCTGTGCCTTCCCTGGGGGAGTCCGTGGGCAGGGCCGAGGACAGCTTGCCGGGGGGTGAGAGGCTGGAGGCGCCTCCGGAGCGCGGCTTGGGGAGGGGCCTGGCGGAAGCCCGCCTCCCAGCCCAACGGTCTCCGAACCCCAGCCTTCTGCGCTCCGGAGGCAGCCGCGGTGCTGGGGAGAGAAATGTCTCCCCAGGGTAATTACTGCCGCCCAGTCCGATAAACCATTCATCCTTCACTTCTTCTGCCCAAGAAGAGTCCTCTCCGCCCCGTCGACCCCCCCTCCCCCCCCCCCCCCCCCCCCCCCCCCCCCCCGGTGTAATAAACGCCCTTAGGCTTTAAGAGGCCCGCCCAGCGTAATAAACTAGCTGCAGTGTGAGAACAGCTGGGTGATAAATCCCAGGGGAGGTCTGGGCTTGGGCAGCCTGTGCGGCACAGGCCTCGGGAGTGGGGACGCGTGCGCCCTGTCCCACGCCTGGCCAGCCCCTGTCCTGGGGCTGCCTTCCATGGTCTGTCTTTGTGCCTTCACCGCCATGTTTCCTGGCTGCTTCGCCTCCTGTCGGGGGTCTGCCTCTCCACGCTGGGTCTTTGTGTGCAGCTGGGTGTGTCGCCGCCTGTGTGTGGGTGTGGGGCCTGGGGGCTTGGGCGCTGGACACCGCCTCTGATCCCTCCTGCCTCACTGCCCAGTGAGGCATTTGGCCGGCTTTTCCTCCCGCCCTCTCTGGGCACAGACAGGGCTCTGTCCATGGTAATGTGCTTGCTGTCTGGGATCTGGGGTGGGAAGTGAAGAGAAAGGGCCTCTTTTCTCCTAGACCTGGGGGATTTGGAGGCAGCCTGCAGGTAGACTGGGTTTCTTTCCCCGGTCTGAGGGACCAAGAAACCCAATAAAGCCTTCTCTGAATGGGAGGCCCTGGAGCCCAGGGGTGAAGAGGCTGCAGCCTCTGATCAGGGAGGTGAGGGTAGGAATGTGTGTGGAGGAAGGTCAGCATCTCTGCTCCCCTGGCCCACCCCACCCCCCAAATTCAGATGTGCAGCTTGTGTGGAGGGGGGAGGAGGACCCTGGGTATTACAGTTGTCATGGAAACAGCCGATTTTCCGGAGTACTGCAGTGCTGGGAGTGGAAAGACTGTTACCGGCTGAGGCCTACTGGGCTCCCCACCTCCAGGCCCTGCCCTTCCAGGCAGGTGACCACATGGTGTGGGGGTGGGGCTCACTGCATACCCCACTGTCAGCCAACTCTCCACCCTTGACTTGGGGGCCCATCCTGAGGGTTCAGTGCTCACCACTGTGCCTCCAGGGCCCTCAGGTAGAAAGGACACCTGGGTCTGGAGAGGGCAAAGCCAAGCCCCCTCTGTCTGCTGGGGGTGTTTCCCTGGCCACAGGCAGAGGTGAGATGGCAGTTCTTTCCCTCCTGCCCTTCCTCCCGGGGTCACCTCTCACTCTGGGGAGATGGAAGATGTTGATGGTGGGTGCTCTGAGGAACAGCAAGGGGACCCATGGCTCCTGCTTCCCCCAACCTCAACCCCCTGCTGGCCTCACTACCTCTTTGGGAACCAGGCAACAACCTTCCCTTCTCTCCTCAGCCCCTCCCTGGGCCTGCAGATGGTGGCTCCCCACAAGAAACTCAGGCAGCCCCTCCCCTTTGGGGTCCTAGGAGCTCCCTGGGATGGAGACTCCTCACACCTGATTGCCCCAACTACAAGGGGGTTCAAGTCCCTGAGGCGAGAGACCCCATGGTACCTGAGGGAACCCGGCCTAATGTTACCAACTGGGCCACCACCTTGGCTGCTGGCAAGGCCTGCTCCTTAGAAGTGCTTCAGGCCCTCCTGCCCCGGCAGGCTACTAGTTCCTGACTCCAGAGTTCTCCCACCCCCAGACGGACATTTTTCTCCCCCTCTAGGCTTTTACCCTTAGGCCTCATCTGTCTGTCTCCTTCTCTAAGTCCTCCCTTGAACCCCTCTCGCCACAAGAAGTGCTTTGTGAGGAGTCGTTAGTGGCTAATTATTTAATTAAGCATTTATGAATCTCATCTGCTCCATTTATATTCTAAAGAATGCAAGATTGTTCTCTTCCCTTCCCTTCTCTGCAGGCTGTGGAGTACTAGTCTTTCAGGCCTCCCAGACAAGGCTCCTTTCCGGGAAACTGGGTGACCAGCCCCCCACCCCCACCCCCAGAGAGCTCAGTCAGCCGCAGGAGGGAACATGGCGACTAATGGGGTTTATTTTGGGGCTGAGATCGTTAGGGACCTCACACCCGCCCCCAGCAGCCGGCTGGCGAAGAAGAGAAGGAGAAGGGGAGAGAGGGTGGGGTGGGGGAGGGCTGGGAGAGGGAGCCTTCATCTCCGGCTCCCACTCTCCCATTTCTCTCACCTACACCCTCTCTGTCCTTCTCTGTCCATCTGTCTCTCTGCCTCCTTCCTTCTCTGGCTGTCAATCTCCCCTCTCCCCTCCCCCCCACCCCCCACCCCATGGCTGTCTCTCCTTTCTGGGCAGGGCTCCAGGACCTTCCTACTTTGGGACCCAGGCAGTCCCCTGGGTGAGAGCGGAAGCAGGGAGTCCTGGGCAAGCCAGGAGAGGGGTGGGGACAGGGAGATGTTGGAGGGCGCCGGCTCTGACTGTGAGTCAGAGCTGCACACAGCTCTGCTCATCTTCCTGCTATCACCTGGGGTTCCTTGGTGCCTGCTCAAGAAGCACACACCTTGGATCTGTCACCTCTGCCAGGCCTGGGAGAAGTGGAGCTAGTCAGGACCGGGCCCCCTGGGTCTTTCCTGCCCACAGCACTCTCGTTTTCTCAGTCTCCTTGCAGCTTCTCTCTGGGCTCTCTCTCTGTGTCACTCTATTACCTCTCCGTTTGCTGTAATTAAAGCTAGACTTCTTGATGAGGCAGCTACATCTGTCTGTGCGCGTGCACAGGCTCTCACCCAGGCACCCGCCTGCCAACTGCTCCCTGGGGCGACAGGGCTGGTGGCTGCTGTGGGTATCACAGCTGAAGTCCCACATCTAGACCTGGGGTTCCATCCCTCTCTGGTCACAACCCTGAGGACCTGCTGACCTCGTCCTCCTGATGTCATTTCTTCTTGTCTCTCTTTCCTTCTCTCTGCAGCCGGGACCACATACATCTTTGGGAAGGGGGAGCACTCATCACCTATACGTGGCCCCCCAATGACAGGCCCAGCACGAGGATGGATCGCCTGGCTGTGGGCTTCAGCACCCACCAGCGGAGCGCTGTGCTGGTGCGGGTGGACAGCGCCTCCGGCCTTGGAGACTACCTGCAGCTGCACATCGTAAGGACCCTGGGCCCCAGCCCTTCAACCCCAAGCTTCCTGCTCCCAAATCAGTTCAGCCCTTCATTGCCACGGGATCAGCACCTCAAGTCTTCCCTCATGGGGAATCCTCAGAACTTCTGTTCCTTCATCGCTGGAGCTTCCTGCTAAGAAGTTCTGCTTCTGAGACCCTTCCCTCTCTCGGTTATTCACCAAGACTCCCAGATCCACCCTCCCATCTGATTCAAATTTCTCCAGCTCCCCACTCCCCGAGACCACCTGTGTTTTCTGACCTTCCTAAAAGTAGTCAGGGGCCTCTTGGGCCTTCCAGGCCATTCTCCTGCAGCCTTCAGAGGTGTCCCACATTTGTGACTTCCCCCAGACTGCTGCCTGCTCACTCCTAGACCAGCTAGGCCAGCCCACTGTGTCCAGCACCTGTTCTTGCCCCTCCTTCATACCTACCTGCCCCAGGGCAGCCCACCCTTGCAGCTTCATTTGCCTCTGGATTCTGCCCCTTTGCCCTCCCAGCAGCCTCCTTACCCTGTCTCCCTTACTGCCTCTCTAGCCAGGTTCACTCCTCACTAACCCCTTGGCCCAGCCCCACATCCCCACCCTGACCTCGGCTCCCACCTTGCTCTGCCTTTCTCTGCTCAGCTCCACCTGTGGCCCTAGCCCCTCCCTGTGTCTGCTCCCCACCTTGACCTTGGTTCATTCCCAGGGTCTCCCTCTGGGCCTCCTACCATATATGCAGCTCCTTGACTCACCGTTTTGAGTCCTGTCGAACTCTAGTCGCAAGTGGCCCCTTTTCTTTCCCTGCCCTTTCCCCCATCTCTGGCTCTGCCCTACACCCTTCCCTATGACCTCTGGTATTGCTCCATTTCATTTCTGGTCTCAGCCTCTCCCTGACCCCTCCTCACAGTCCTCAATCCCGAGCCTCTGCCCTCAGTCTTCATCTGTACATTTCTGACCCCTAACAGAATGTTCTGACACCTTGTTTCCCTGCCTGTATTTCACATGCTCACCCTGGCCCGGACCCCTGTGCTGTGGGGATCAGGCAGGCTGGCCAGGCTCTGTGGGCTGGAAAGCTCTGGGTGAGGGGCCCCCTGGCTTTCAGGAGGGCATAGTTAGTTGGAAGGGGAGAGAAGAAGCCAGGGGAGAGGCTTGTTGGGCTTTGATTTCTCCACATCTGCTTGGGAATGCAGCCACTGGCCTTCATTACACAATAGCTTTTAAGCATCCCAGGCCTGCACCCCACCCCACACCATCCCAACACCAGGGCGTGAAGGAAGGAGCATGAGGGGAGACTTCCTGTAGGCAGAGCAGAGCTGGGGTGGAAGTGGCAGTGGATGAGGAAGGGGTGCAGAAGGAGGACTAGCAAGCAGGACAGCAGTCAGGCCCAAGAAGAGGCCTGGAAGTTCTGTACCTGTGTCAACAGAACAGGCAGTTATCTAGAACGGTGAGAGGCACCCGGCAAGCGAGAGACAGTGTGGCTGTAGACGACAGTGTGGGACTGGATGCACCGTGATGTGTGTCAGGAGTGACGGCTGTGACAGTGGGGGATGAAGACAGACTGGGTATCGTGATTTCTGATGGAGTGTATCTATAGATGTGTATTTCCCCATGGAGTGGTGTTTGCAGTTGTTTCAGTAGCCTTTCTGGGTGGTGGGATGTGACTGGGTTTCCCTGTGTCCTCTGTGAGTGAGGGCTTCTCCTTCTCTCTCTTCTCCCTCATGCGAAGCTCTGCATGGCTTGCCACTTCCTTGCTGTCTTTGTGCAAGTCACCACAGCTGTCTGAGCCTCAGTTCGCCCATCTATGGAGTGGCATAGGAAGAGGACAGAGGGATGTTGGGAGGTTGAAGGAGATCACGTATGTGAAGCACGTAGGGAGCATACTGTGTTAGCTAGTATCCTGACCATCTCTGATCAGCTACCTGGGCAGGACTGTGTACCTCTGTGCCTGTTAGGTTAGGGCACAGGGCTCCCTACTGAGGAGAAAAGGTAGGGGGATCAGAGTGTGAGGAGAAGGGATTTCCTCCTTTTCCCTCCCAACAGTTGGGCACAGGCCTTACTGGTTGCAAGGCTATGGAGGAACAAGTACTGGTGCCGGGTACTACAGAGGGCAGGGAAGATGGGAGTCTGCCCGAGGGTGGAGAGGCCTGGCAAGGGTGAGGGTCCATGAGAGAGCCAGCCATGAGGTGCGAGTTGGGCACCAGATGGGCTGAGGGCCCCTGGGGGCAGCCCCAAACCCCTTCCTTCCCTGGTGACACATCAGCTCCCACTACAGCGTCAGTAGCAGCTCTCAGAGAGTGGGGAGGCGGCAGCAAAATAAGAGAAAAGCAATTTGACGTTCTAATAAAGCGTCGCTCCACTTTGCCAAATTAATTTTGACTCCCATAATTATTTGCTGTAGGAGCGGCTGCGTTCTCCCCACCGCCGCCTAATGAGGTAATTGGGGAATTAGGAATTAATGACTTTAACAGAAGTGACAACTGACTTCACACTGGGAGAGGCTCTGGGGAGCTGCCTCTCCCCTGGAGTGCAGGGCCCTGAGCTTGACTGCCTCCTAGGAAACCCAGGTGTCCTGCCTCCCAGCTCCCTGGCCGGCTCTCTGCCAGCCTGGCTCCCAGACCGCATGTGCTCCTTGACCACCATCACTGCCTGGGCTGAGCCTGTGGGGAGAAATCCTCAGAGGAATCCAGGGAGCTGATACTATTCTGGGTGATATTATTACTAACAATAGTACCGAGGAGGATCGACTGTTCCCTCCCGTGTGTGGGGAGCAGATGATCAGCCCGTCTCCCTGGGGATGTTGTCAGTCTGTGGGTGGTGGATGGGTGGGGCTTGCTAATACTCTTTTTAGGCAAGCCCAGCCTCAGTTTCCATGCTTTACTGCATCTGAGGAGAGAGGCTGCATGCATGTATGACTGTGTGCATGCATGTGTGTGTTAACGTGCATGCATGCATATATGTATGTGGTTTTCCCAGGTTCTGAGAAGGAGACAACTGGACCCCCACAGGTGGGAAGGGATAGGACATGGGTCTTCTGAGCCACAGCTGCAAACCTTGTCCCCCAACTTTCTCTGCCAAACCCTAAACCCTTGCCCACATCTGTGAGCCACCCCCTGCCAACACCCCCAGTGCCACCAAGCCTCTCGGCTCTGCTAGATGCAGGAAGGACGGTGGCAGCTGAATGTTCCACATGTCCAGGTCATGGGGCAGTCTTTCAAGAAGATCCCAAGAGTGTAGTGTGTTTCTATGATGATGGACTGGGTGCCTGAGAGTGTGTGAGCCAGGGGGTCTGAGTGAACTGTGTGAGCGTCTGTTCCCTGTGGGAGGAGAGCTGAGACCGCATCAGGAGTGCTGCTGGGAGGTGCAGGGAAATGAAACAGGGGCTCAGCTTAGTGCCCGGTGGGCCTTCATTGGCTTGGTTAGGTGCCTTTGCTCTTGAAGGGTAGGTTGGCCTCAGCAGCCTCTTGGATCATCCCACACCCCCTACCTCTTGAGTCAGGATCTTCTTAGGCTGGTGGGCAAAGAAAAGAGAGAACACTGCTTTGAAGTCAGACTAGCTGGGGTTCAATCTGGGCTTCCTTCTCATGAGCTGCAAGATTTTGAGATGTTATTTAACTATGTTGAGCCTCAGTCTCTTTCTTGATGAAATGGGGAGCTATGAGCTTCTTCAGCGGGTTGGTGTGGGGAAGAGAGCATGCATGTACAGTACCCACACAGGGCCTGGCATGATTTAGGTTTCAGTGAAGCCCTCCCTCTCACTCTAGCACACAGGCAGAACTCTTCCTGGCTGATCCTGGGTTGCCTTTGCAGGGTGTACCATGGGCCTGGGTCCCAGAGATTGCTTAGGCTCCTTTCTCCCCTTCCCCAGGCCTCTGTCCCTGTCTGTACTCTGCCTGTCCTTCCCCAGCCCCTAGCTCCAGTCCCTACCCCAACACCCCCACGATCCCCTTTCTTGGTCAGTCTAGAATAGTTTGTCCATCAACTCTTCTGGTGTCCATCCCACCATACACACAGTCCACACCTCAACCTCTACCCCCATGGCTGCAGAGGGGCCACCCCCATACTCAGAGCCTGACCTACTTTGGGCCTGAGAGGCTGCCAGGAGAGGCATGCTAATGCCCTGGTGTGGGTGGGAGCACCCTGGGGGCCTGCCTGGTGCAGAGCATACTGGGGAGGAGAGGCTGGAGGCTGGGGACTGGGGAGGGGCTGGGGATCAGACCTTCCTTGGCAGAGGCCAGCTTCCGTGGACTTATCTGCTGGTCTTGCCTTAGGGAGGGCCTCTGCCCTCTATACCCCCAGCTGGTCCCCAGCTTGGCCTAATCACCCCTGTCTGGGCCCAGTGGTCCTTGCACAGAGTAGGTGCTCTATGAATATTTGTGAATATCCAGGACAAACCAAAAGGCAAGAGACAGGAGTGGTTAGTCTAAGGCGCTTCAGGCCAGGATCTGCACCCCACAGTGTCTGCCCCCACCTCCAGCCTCAGGTTACTCCCTTGATGGGGGAAGGGTAGCAAGCTGCCCACCTCCTCCAGTGGTGAGACGTGGGAAACGTGACTGTAAAGCTGTAAAGTGCTGCGGAGCTGGGCTAGTGGTGGCCACAGGAGTAGCCACTGCAAGGGATGAATGGTTGCTCCCTCTGATGGCTGACCTCCACCTCCCTGTCCCCAGTACCAGGGCACCGTGGGGGTGATCTTTAACGTGGGCACGGACGACATTACATCGACGAGCCCAACGCCATCGTAAAGCGACGGCAAATACCACGTAGTGCGCTTCACTCGAAGCGGCGGAAACGCCACCCTGCAGGTGGACAGCTGGCCGGTCAACGAGCGGTACCCGGCAGGTAGGCGGCGCGGGCCCGCGGAGGAGGCGCGGTGCGGGGCGGGGCGGGGCGGGTGGCGGCCTTTGATATGAGTGCGGCCGCACTGGGGCGGGGCCAAGCGGCTCTGGGGCGGTGCGGGGCTACTGGAGAGATGAAGCTTGCGAGGCGGGACTAAGGGCAGGGGCGTGGCTAGGAAAAGTCGGGATTTGTGGGGGCGGGCGAGACCTTGGTGGTGCGAATGCGCCCCCTATAGGGGAGGGTGCAGGGCTAAGCTGGGAAGGCTGCAAGGCTAGGGTCCTGTTTGGGGTGGGGGGAGAAGAGGAGGGAGGGTAGAGGTGAGGAGAATCTGATGCGATGAGGAAAGGCTGAGTTCAGAAATGAGGGCGACAGATGCGGAAACAGGAGAGAAATCCAGAAGTAACATAAAATGTGTCTTGGCAAGGAGACAGGGCTGTTTACCAAGGGCAGAGCCAGGAAAGAACCAAGGTCCTTATAAAGAGCAAGTCAGAGATCCACTTAGGAGATCTAGCGAAGGAAGAGAAGTAGCCACGGAGACTCAGAGTGAAGGACCCCCAGTGTCCAAGGCAGTGAGGGACATGGTGAAAGGAAGGGAGAGACAAGTGACAACAAAAATGAAACACAGGGTCATGTGCATTCAACAACCTTTGTGACAACCTATTTAGGCATCAGGGCTTGTGCTAGGTCCTGGGGACTCAGTCCCTGCTTGCAGGGAGCCTGAGAATGCAAACAGACCAAGTTCAACAGGGTGACAGCTTGTGGTGGCCAAGGACAAACCAAGGTCTGAGGAGTGCAGGAGAGGGACAGAGATGAGGACATGGGGGAAATGAGGAGGCAGAGACTGAAAGATGTTGAGGGAGGCCAGAGACAGAGCCTCAGAATGAGAGGAAACCGGAGGGAAGCAATGGAAGATACGGAGATAGTACTGAACTATATGCAAAGACGAGGAGAGATGCGGAGAGATCGATGGAGATGCTGACATGCAGGCCCAGGGAGAGAAGAGGTGGACAGAGCCTTGGAAGGGAGCAGAGGAGAGCCCCACCATGGGAGATAAAGAGGGAGGGGAACAAGAAACACTACAGGGAAAACTGCAGAAAACACAGAGATGCTGAGATACTGTCTGAGCGACATTGCAGTCAGGGCCTGACTGAGAAGTGGAGTGGAGCATCTGCGACCTCCATCACTTTCCCAGGCGGAGAGATAGCCAGGCTGAGGCAGAGAGGCTGCCCCATGCTGACTGCGAGGGGCAGGGGCAAAAGGCCAATGTGTAAACCTTCATGGGCTCACCTATGCTGGAGTAAAGATGCCAGTACAGGCTTATGACACCAGTTATGCAGGCTTGTACCCAGACATTTCTGGAAAGTCCCTGGAGATAAAGAGGCCACGTGGCCCCCTAATACATACAGAGGCTGATGTACACACAGGTCAACCTTAGACATATGGACAACTGCACACATTCATATGGTCAGACAGACACATGAAAAAACAGCTCTGCAGAGGGATGCCAGCCTACATCAAGGCCCTGGGTACATGTAGGGACACTCAAGACCCACCAACCCTCCTACACTAAATTCCACTTACCCCTCCACGCCCCGCAACAAGTCAACACTGACAGCTCTGGCTGCGTAGGCATGATCCCTGTGGGCAGCAGACTTCTCTCATTCTCCAATGCACACACACTAGGGCAACCTTTGTAGCAGTGATGAAATTGGCCTGTGCTGGACAGGGCTGGGCTCAGAAGCATGAAGGCCTCACCATGTTCAAGCCAGGACTTGGATCTAGAGCTTCTCCCCTTGGGGCACAGCAGGCCACCAGTCAGGATGGAAGAAATATTCCTGCTCTCCTCTCCTCAGGGACCCCTGACTAGGGGTGAGGAAAGGCTTGCTGGGTGCCCCATGCCTGTAAAGGGGAGTAACATGAGGGCCTGGTGGTTGCCTTTGTGTACTGAGGGCAGATCCTGAGCAATACCAGCAGGTCAGATCAGCAGTATGCATGGGCCCAGAGAGGGGAGACCTCTGACTCTTTGAGAGCACAGAGACACAGCCCATGGATTCTGAGTCAGAAGGACCTGGGTTTTAATCCTGGATCTCCCACTGGCAAGTGTGGGACAAGTCATCTAGCCTCTCTGAATCTCAGTTTCTACCTCTGAAAGGTGACAATACTTACCTCATAGCAATACTGTGAGAATGTCATTAAACACTAGAATGACATGGCATAGCAAAGGTGCTCAATAAATAGGCCTTTTGTTAGAATTTTTATAAACTCAGCCTCCCTCCAGGCAGATGTACATCTTCTCTTCCTTTTGGAGACACACACACAGGATTGAATGATCTGTTTTTAATTAAACACAAATGTCCTGAATCTATAGGGAAAGCAGAATCTCCTTGCCTCATAAGCACCCTAAGGAGGCACCGTCCATACCCATATGAACATGTCATGTGCACCTTCATGGGAGGTGTACATAGGCAGGCCCAGGCCCAGGTCTCTGGGCAGGTAAGCGCAGCTGTGCAGTAGAGAGATGACAGGAAAAGCCCCCTGGCCCCACCAGTGTGCACTGAATAGTTTGTCAGTGGCTTAAATGGGAGGAGTGGCCAGATTCTCAATGGAAATCAGTTCCCTTTCCACTGCTGCAGACTGGGATCACCCACAGCTCACAGAGGAGCACAGATCCTCTCAGGCGCACTGATGAACCCCTTTCCACATAGGCTTGTGTGCACACACACATTCACACACATTTTTCCCTTCCCAGTCTCCAGGGGCTGGAGATTGGTGAGCGGAGAGAGGAAACAGGTGGGTATCCCGATGGACAGCCAAGCTTTGGAGAAGAGATGAGGGTTGGAACTGGGGGGAGGAGCCTGGAAAAGAAAGGCTGAGGGCCTGGCAGGGTGAGCAAGATAAGGTCCTGAGACAGCAAGGAGAGGAGACTGGGCTCTGAGCAGAAAATGGTCAAGGTGCATTCGGGGCAGAGAAGGGTGCAGAGGAGGGCGGCGGGGAGTGTCTGCACGGGAGGAAAAAGGGGCCAAAGAGAAGGTGAGAAGGGGAAGGGGGCTGCTAGATGATGATCCAGCTCCCACCCACACCTGTAGTGGCTGCTGGGTAGAATGGGAGCCCTGACCAGGGTGAGGAGGACTTGCAGGGAGTGCAGTGGTGGGGTTGGGAGCAGGAGGGACTTAAGGGGGAAGGTGGTGGTGGGGTCAGGATGTGGTATGAGGTGGAATGAGGGGAAGCTGGGAGTGGAGCACGAAGGCAAAGGGAGTTGAGGGTGGCCTGGAGAAGTGGTTTAATCTCACTGTTCAATGCGCGTGCTGGGTGGCCCCCTAAATGCCGCATAAACCCCGCTTAACCCATCCCTCCCACTTCTAACCGCCCTCTAAACGCAGGAAACCAGATGGGTCACTGATGCCTCCCCACCCCCAACTTAAACCTGCTAAATGCCCTCCCCTGCCCGCCCCCCCACTTTGGGATGGGGAAGGAAGGGGGCCACAGCAGCTTAACCACAGATAAACCTGTTTAACCTCTGACCTTTGACCTTCCAGCTCCCTTTCTTTTGTGTCCCTTTTCTTCTTTTCTCATCTCTTTGCTTTGGGTTGCTCCTGCCCCCAGGGTGGGGCTGGCTCTGAACCAGAGCCTAGGGAGGGGGTCGAGGGAGAAGAGGGGGCCCAGCGTTTCTTTTTCTCCCTTCCCCTCTTTCTGTGGATGTTGCTGCTTACTCTGAGTCTCTGAGGATTGCATAATTACTTTTCTAACTCCTTTGGACTTCGCCGCCTGAGAAACCTACTGTCTTTCTAAACTTTTCCAAGGAACTTTGATAACGAGCGCCTGGCGATTGCCTAGACAGAGAATCCCCTACCGGCTTGGTCGAGTAGTAGATGAGTGGCTGCTCGACAAAGGTAATTAACCAGAATTAATTAATTAATTAATTAATTAACTTAAAAACACTATATTAAAGGTGCAGAGCTCTCTCTTTCCCCCTCCATGCCTTCACCAACGCCCACCCCCAAGTGAAGGGACAGTGGCTAGCCAGAATGCTCCCTTCCCCTTTGGAAGTCAAGGGTCTGCCTGTGCATTTCAGAGTGGTGGTTTTTTGGGGTAGGAGTGGGGTTTTTCCTTAGAAGTTAGGGGGAGTCTTGTTCTAAACCTGGGATCAACTAGGGTGATCCACAAGATCCATACCATGGGAGCTCCCCACTGCGATCCCGGCAGTAAATCACAAAGCAGCCTGGGAATGAGGTTGTAGGTAGGTTCCTCTTGCCCAGAATCATCTCGGAGGCTTGGTAAAGGGCCAACGGAGGGCTACAGAGCGTGCAGAGGCAAGGAAGCCTTTGGGAAGCAGGAAGGCTGACCTGTAGGAGAGTGAGGAAGGCTTCACCAGAGCCATATGAGAAGAGAGAAGAGTGGGGGCCTCAGATCCTACTGGAAGGTCCCCAAAGAGAGTGCTGTGGGGCTGCTGTCTCTGGAACAGGCCCAACTTAGTCCAGAAGGCCTCTAAGAAGTTGAGGAGAGACTAAGGGAGGTGGGGCAGGAGGTAGTGGGCCCACAGGGATTTCTACTCCTGCTTGGCTGATGAGGAAGACCGAGCAAGCCCCTGTGAGGCCCGAGTGTGGTGAGGTGTTGCTGGGTGTGATAGAGAAGGCTTCTTGTCACCAAGGGAAGTTGGGGACCAAGGGCAAATCCATCCCATTCTCTTTTGCGAGGGCGGGGGGGCGAGCTCTGTACCTCTAAGGCTAAACTCTAGGGGGGGAGTAGAACTGTTAAACCTCCACTTAACCAGCTGATAACTGTGCTTTAAATGTCCACTGGGGCCTTCCCCAATTAAAACCCCCAAATGTAACTTCTAGCCCCCCATGCTTGTGGGGCCTAAACCTGTTGATAACCAGATGTGATAAACCCATAACAGGACAAAAAGTTAAAGGGACTGTAACAGACATCGCTAAAACCTACAGCCCCCAGCCACACTGGGCTGCTCTCTCCAGCGGGGTGAACTTTAACCCTTTGAGGAGTTCATTGGCGGATGGGGCCAGGGGCCACAGGGACCAAGTTTGCTAACACTGTGGCTTCCTCTCTATTACCCACCTCCCTCTTCCAGAATCAGAGAGGCCAAGGGAGCAGCCTGGGCTGAGGCTGGGACAACTTGTGACCCCAATAGCAGGGAGAGTTGGACAGGCCCTATTGGGGGGTAGGGGAGGAATTGTGGTTTAGATGAAGGAAAGCCAGGACCCTCCTTCCCCTTCTCCTTAGATCTGACTTTCCTCTTCTAGAAAATAACCGATTGGACTAGAGAGATAGTTCCCAAAGTGTGAAAGAAGGAACTCGCTTTTTTGTGGTCTTAGCCAAGTACTTCCCCTTTCTGAGGCTCAGCTCTCTCCTTGGTAAGATGGGACAGTGATGGTTACTCAGCCCACCTCACAGGCATGTTATGAGGGTGAGAGGAAAGAAACATCAGGAAAGTACCCCAGAACAAGGTCTAGGGATGCTTGGAGGGCATATTTTATTGTTAGTGCCTGACATATGGTAGGTGCTCAATAAATATTTATTGGATGAATCCATTTTCCAGTTCCAAAGCATGTCCTATGAAACAGTCCCATGAGATGCTTCACAATAGAGAGATTTGTGGTAGAACGAGTTTGGGAAGTGCTGAATCCTGTTTCTTCCTCTTGGAGATGCCTATGTGCATTAGTTTAATAAAGACTCTGAGAAGCTCTTGGAGAAAGAAACCTGTTTGATTGTGAAATGTTTGCTTCCCCAACTCATTTGACCACTGTGATCCTTGTCTCCTTTGTTTTCCTCATGATTCTTGTGTCTGGGGATAAACTTGGATGCAGAGGTCTTCCTGAGCCTCTCTGGGTCTGGCATTCCAGGGCCTGTCCCAGAGCTGCCACCACTGGCCCTCTGCCTCTTGGGCTCTTGGCCACTGGTAGTGGGCGTTGCTGGTCCAGGGGCTATACTTGCCTGAGTGGGCAGTGGGAGGGTGCTGGAGGAGGAAGGAAGACTGAGTGGGGGACTGGGGAGACACACCAGTGGCCATCATTGGCTAGATGCTGGAAGGATGTTTGGATGTCCCAGAGGCCTGGGTGTCCCAGAGAACCTGTGTTTCCAAAGAGGTTGTGGGCTTCACAAGTTGGACTCTCCTCAGCCCAGGTTTTGGGAGCAAGGCTTACAGGCACCTAACTCTAAACCAGATCTTTAACGAGGCACTAACCAGAGGCTAACAAGGGCTAAGCCAGGTCTAAAACCCCCAGTGCCAGCAGCTGAAGGTTCCGGGGGAGATGGGGCAATGTAGTAGGCCCTCTGCCCAACCCCTCCCCCCCCAAAAATAAGCAGCACCAAAACCAAAGTTAAATCTAAACTTAAACATAATAAACAACTTTTCTAAAAACCAAACCAAAACAACAAACTCAGAGGGTTAAACCGACCCCCAGATCCACTAAAAACAAACAGAACAGCCCAACCCCACCCAGCTGGGAATTCTGAGGTGTCATACTGCTGAGTGTGGGGTGAGATTGGAGCTGGAGCGGGTTATATTGGCTGTCAGTGAGCGAAGCAAGGTCCCTTTAACATTTTCCATTTCTGTGCTTGCATGTCCAGGTGGGGAGGAAGGGCTTGGCTTACCAGGGCCTGGTCTCAGGCAGTGGTGGGCCTTGGCAGTCCGGGAGAAGAGAGGGGATCCTGGCCAAGGGTCAGAAGGCCTGGTCATAGGCGGGAGGTCAGCCTGGGCAGGTTGCTGCTCCCACACACCATCACACTGTCTCACCTCCTTCTCTGTTCTCACACGCACCGACTCCACCTTGGCCTGGCAGCTACCGCCTCTGTCTCTGTCTCTGTGTCTCCTCTATCTGCCTCTTCCAGGGGCTCCATGGCTTCATGGCTCGGGGCTGGACACTGGGGCAGGATGTTTGGGGAAGCACAGGGAGAAGATGGGGATGGACTGAGGGAAGAGGATGAAGAGGGGAGATGGCCTTGGAGCTGGAGAGGAGAGGGAATGGGGAAGGTGGGAAGGCTTGCACATGGTGGGGAGGAGGGGCTGGGCTCGTCTTCCCCAGCCCGTGTGTGCCCTGGGTGCCCTTCCCTTCTGGGGTCCCCACCTGGCTGGGCTAGGGGCTGTGGCTGACAAGGACTTTTCCTTTGGTTGTTTGCCCCTTCCTCATTTCTCCCTGTCCCCTCCTCCCTTACTGGCTTCCTCCTCCATTCCTCTTTCCTCTCCTTGGCTTCCTTCTCTTCTTCCTTCCCTTCCTGGTCTCCCCTCACTGCCTGCCCCTTCTCTGTCACCCCCTCCCCTCCCCCAAGGCCGCCAGCTGACCATCTTCAACAGCCAGGCTGCCATCAAGATCGGGGGCCGGGATCAGGGCCGCCCCTTCCAGGGCCAGGTGTCCGGCCTCTACTACAATGGGCTCAAGGTGCTGGCGCTGGCCGCCGAGAGCGACCCCAATGTGCGGACCGAGGGTCACCTGCGCCTGGTGGGGGAGGGGCCGTCCGTGCTGCTCAGTGCGGAGACCACGGCTACCACCCTGCTGGCTGACATGGCCACCACCATCATGGAGACTACCACCACCATGGCCACTACCACCACGCGCCGGGGCCGCTCCCCCACACTGAGGGACAGCACCACCCAGGTGAGGCCCCACTCTGGCTGGTGGATTAGGGCAGGGATAGGTGGGGATGGAGCTGATATCTGCATAGCTACAGTAGTGGTGCCTAGAGTGAGGGTCTAAGAGGTCTGTTGGGATCCTGGAGGCTGCTGTCTCTGACTTTGTTGCCATGGTGATGGGCAAGGTCACCTTTCAGGAAGTGGCCTTCACCCTAATGACCAGGCATCTCATGATGTGGGGGTGATCACTATTTCTAGAGGGACCATCCCCAGAGTTGGGGAGGAGTTTGATGGCCCAGTTATATGAGAGAAGACCACCCTACCTAAGAGAGGTGAAGTCTGGACTCGGGGTGAGAGTGGGATGGCTCCTTCTGCTTCCCCAGTGAAGGCCATGCCTAGTGTTCTGTGTGGGCAGAGAGTGGGAGATGGATGGTACCAGGCTGGCCTTGCTGTGGGCAGGGGTGACAGCATGGGAGGGCTGGGTGCAGTCACCTGGCATGGGCAGCTGCTCTCCAGAGGCTGGTGGAAGCTAGGAGGAGCCTCTCCTTGTTTTCTGGGTTCCCTGCAGTGGGAAAGCCCTGGCTGCAAGTTCATTGCCTTCACAAGCCCTCTCTATGTGACTGTGAGCAGGCACCACAACTCGGGCAGCTTCAGTGTCCTCTCCGTCTGTGCGTCTGAGGGAGTCTCAGGGCAGACAGTTCCCTGGTGCTCACCCCACCTGCTGATCTGGATGGCCCCAGCTGCCTAGTCCCAGGCTGCCTGCAGCACAGACTGGTGGGGAGGAGGGGCCTTGAAGCACATGGAGCTCACCCCACCTGCTCAGGTGTTTTATGGGTCAGGTCAAGCCCTAGTGATAGGGCAGGACTGGAGGGGCCTGCACACGGGGAATGGGGCTCCGCTGGAGCAGGACTTGCCTGTGTGACTTCCTGAGGCAGCCCAGGCTAGGCTGTTTTCTAGTTGTTGCCTCCAGTGCCTGCTCTGACCTTTAGCACAGGGAGGGCTCACACCTGGCATGAAGGCCTTTTTTGGCCACCCCTTCTCTCCCCATCATCCTGTCTGGCAGCCTGTGGCTGTTAGGCACTCTCTGTCCTTCTAGGGTGAGGGCAGGATCTGGGGGTGGCCATGAGGACGTGCCCCTCCCTCTGTCACCAGTCTGTCTTCAGCTTCTCCTCTGAGG
>NC_044563.1:11706899-11883278 GCF_007565055.1 Rhinopithecus roxellana | reverse complement strand
CATTACAAAATTAGCCACGGTCGTGGTGTGGGCATTGCGCCTGTAGTCCAGCTACTTGGGAGGCGGGGCATAGAATGCTGGTTGCTTGAACTGAGGGAGAGGTATGCAAGTAGTGCTCGTGGCGCCAATTATGTCACTGCACTCTAGCCTGGGTATTTAGAGCAAGACTCCATCTCAAGAAAAAAAAAAAAGTAGCAAACTTCCAAATTCACACACACACACCCTTTTGCTTTTTCTCCATAAGATGATCTTCTTCTAACTCTAGTACATCATTTACTTTGAAATTGTTTCATTTGCTTTTTAAACTGTCTCTGTTCCATGAGAATAGAAATTTTTGTTTGACTAGCTCAGCACTACTAATCCCAGAGATGAGCAACAGGGCCATTGGACATAGTAGTGCCTATGCAAATGTTTGCACTATGCAGGACCATTACATGAAGAGTAAGATCGATGATTTCCCTCTTTAAAACTCTTTGAAGGCATTGGTTGGGCCTCTGATCAAGTTGGACTACCAATGACCCTGTGAGGATCCTGAGAGCCAGTGTTCAGCAAAACTGAGCCACAAGGAACAAGTCTTGCTCAACTGACTTTTTTTTAAGGTAATAAGTTTTATTGGAATAGCCATGCGATTTGCCTTACCGATGAGCTGTGGCTGCTTTTGGGATACAAAGCTAAAATTACGTTGGGAGACACAGACAGCCTGTTGACATGCAAATGCCCAAAATATTACCTCGGATTCCCTTACAGAGCAAGTTTGCCAAACCCTGCCCTGCGATGATGTAGTGACTCTTGCGTCTACCATGGAACCCCGCACACCTCATCTACGATTATGCACAGTGTCTAGAGCGAAATGCTGCTGCTCGTACCATCATGGTGCCTTTGGTAACACCACCACCTTCACATTGCCCCACATAATCAAGCTCCTTCTTTGGGCCTTTTCCCCAGTAGGGGACCTGCTTGCCCGTCCAGCCTCCCTTTTTTTCTTTTTTGGACCCTTCATTGGTGAAGACTCTGCCGGCCCCGAGAGGGTACCCGTGACCTGACTCCAGGGCCTGGCACCTTTCCACCTCACCCTGACAGTCCTCCCCTTCCTCTTCTGTCCAGCCTCCCCTGTCCCCTCTGTGCAGCTGCTCCTTCCTCTGCTCCATTTTCTTCCTCTTTTCTCTCTGTACTCTCTCTACCTCCTTCCTCTCACTGAGACTTCTCACTTCCCTCTGTGTCTGCCCTTTGACCTTTCTCTGCTCCTCTGCTCCTCCCTTGGTGCCAGGCTCTGGCCCAGGGTCCTGGCTGCTCGCCTCCACTCTTCTGCTGCGGTTGACAACGCGTGTGGAGCTCAGCTGTACTGCCGAAGGGCCGTGGCCCTCAAAGCCACAGGGGCCTCAGTTTACCTCCACTGCAGGAACCTTCAGGGGCCCAGGGGATGCCAGCTGCTCACCCCCTTTGCTTCCTGGGCTGTGGGGTAGGCAGAGCCTGTTTGGGGTGGAGTGACAGGAGGCCAGGGTATTGGGTCTGTCAATTGAGGGGCAGGAGACTGCCCTTCTCTGAAAGGCAAAGCCAACCCAGTGTCCACCTGCTGCCTACTTCCTGCTCAGGATCCTACTGTTATCCATTCCCTCAGCTCACGTGGAGAGAAGCTGAGGCATGGAGAGAAGTACTTTGCCCAGGGTCACACGGTGAGTTAGTGAGTGTTAGGGTGGAGATGAGGACCCAGCTCCCCTGATTCCCAGTAAAGGATTTCTGCAGTTCCAGCCAGCCCCCTCCCTTGGGCTGAGTCAGGCTTGGGGTTTGATGGAGTGGTGCAGGGATCCTGAGGGCCTTAAATCTGGAATTCATAGGACCCTGGTCTACTATTTCCTTTGCAAGACATGACTGGCTCCCACCTTTGGGTGATGTGTCTAACCAGAGGGATCGCCAGAGGCTTCAGGGCCCTGGGCTGCTGGCTCTGTGTAGACACGTGCTTTCTGACCACATGGGGCCTTCCCACCTGAAATCAGAGATAGCAATGCAAGGACTGAGCAGGGGCAGGAAACTTTGCTTATGGTGGCTACTTGTCCCCAACTGCTTTTTGTTCTCAGAGAAGTCATATTTTGGGGGCTGCACTGTCTCCATCTGTGTCGCCTTGGCTCCTCTGACTAGGAAAGCAGGTTAATATTAGGTCCTCTTCAGGGTAAAGGACTCCCCTGATCCATCCCCAGTGGCAGCCTGGCATATCCCATAGATAGGGGTGGTGGGAGGAAGGTTCCTGTAGGGGTGGTACTAGCCCCTGGGGCTTTGGGAGGTGTATGGCCTCGGGAAGGGGGCCCTGGGGCAGACCCCTCCATTTAGCTCAGAGTCCAGAGGGGAACAGGGAGTGACAAGTCACACCTGGACTCTGAGGAGGGAGTTGTCCCAGAGCAGGGGATGCAGGACTCTGGCTCTCCCTATCCATCTCCCTCCCAAAGACAGGGGAGATGTGGGATTGGTCAAGCCCTCAGCCCCCATTGATCCCCTGTACGACTGGGATTCCCAAGGTGCCCGTCTCCCTCAGACACTAGAGGTTTGGTCCCCTGTAAGAAGGGGGACACAAGCCCTTTTCCCATCATCTGACTGCCCTGCCTTCCAGCTCTGGGGAGGGTTGGAGCCCTCTTGGGGGCAGGAGGGACAGGGGTCCAACTGAGGAAGGGAAAAGGGCACCTGGGCACGCGTGGTCCCCGGAAAGTGGCCCTGGGGGGAACCCCGCCCGCAGACACCCCTCCCTGTGAAGGATGTAAAAAAAAAACTTGTTTTACCTTTTTGTCTCCCCTTCCCCTCTGCCCGCCCCATGGCCCCCCCAGACTGCCTGCGCGTCGGCTGCGCACCCAGTAAGTGGCTTCCCTCTTCTTCTGCAGAGACCCAAGGGGACTGGGATGCTAGACACTGGGATTTAGGGAGGGAGGCCGGGAGGAAGAGAAGTTGTGATTGTTGGCTCGAGTGGCGGTTGGGCCTTGGGTGTGGGGAGGGGTGCAGGCAGAGGGGTGGAGTTGGGTGATTGTGGAAGGCAGGAGGGACCAAATGAAGAAGAGCCAAGGAGAGCTGGGGGAGGGCCTGCAGTCAGGATGTTCACTGGGTCTAGGAAGGGAGAGACAAGAACACCCTTTGCCCAAGTCAGCAGGAGGGTGGGGAGGAGGTGGAAATCAAGGGCTGGGGCAGAGACTTGGGTAGCACCTGTGGCAGGATGCTCTGAGGTCCTAAGGGCTGGCAGGCAAGGAGCCTAAGAGGGGCTGGAATAAGCTGCTGCATCTCCAGAGTTGGCCACAAGGGGGAAGGCGAGGTATGCGGGAAAGAGGATGAGAGTGGGAAGGGCGCTCTCCTCAGCTCCTGTGTCAACTGGGGTGAATTTCTGCCAAATGGGGGCTCTTTCTGTGGTGACAGTGAGGGCTCTCAGCAGGGGTGAGATGGAGAGTGAGCAGGTGGACATCTCCAGGCATCCCAGTGCGCCTGGGCTCAATGCTCTGTCTCAGGGTGTTTCTGCATGGTGTGGCTTGGGGTCACGTGGGCGAGCACATGCACGTGGTAGGCCCAGGGACAGAGACTGTGTGTGCTGGGCACGGGCACCCTGCTCTTCATGTGTGCGTGGCATGCTGTGTGCGTGCTGGAGTGAGCACTGGGGGGCCCGGGGATGACCAGGGAGTGCTACAAAGTCCAGCAGCATTTGAAAGATAAGTATGTTTTGTTTTAGACTCTGGAAGCTGATAAGCCTGATCTTGAGTAAATGGCCATAATTCCTAAGAAACAGAACCTTCCCCTCTCTGGCCATCCTGCATATTTATGGGCAGTAAATATGGTGGTGTGAGCTGGTGTGTGACGTTAACCAGGCATGTGTATGTAGAAAGGTCCCATTGGGTCCCATTGTAGATGGAGGAGCTGGTATGGAGGCTGAAGCTGTGGGCTCGCATTTACATTTGGGTACTGTGAAGTTTTGAAAGTTTTAGGTCTGTGTTTATACACTGGGAATACAGCTTCTGGCCACACTCACTGAAGGCCCTTACCAATCTGGAGGAAGAGTATGTTGGTCATAGCTGTGGGTGTCTGTGTGCAGGGCCTCAGGGTACAACTCTAGAGGCACCATTCACTTAATATTCTATGTGCATGGCACCTTCTGAAGTCACACAAAGGGCAGTCCTGAGAGTGGATGTATGACTGGGATATAAAAGCTCTGCGTGTGCATGGACTCCAGCTGTGATGGGAGGCCCTGAGTGTGTGTACTTGTATTCATGAGTGTGTTGTATGGCCAAATATGAGCCATTGGTCATGTATGTGTTCATATGTGGCATGTGTGGAGGTGGGGAGGCTGTGTGTCCAAGGTGATATAGGAAGTCAGCTGTGAGCATGTATAGGTGCCCTACTCACTCCCCCCTTGGTGCCGCAGGTAAAGGCCCCGAGACGCTGTTTGCGGGGCACAAGCTCAATGACAATGAGTGGCACACAGTGAGGGTGGTCCGGCGTGGCAAGAGCCTGCAGCTGTCTGTGGACAACGTGACTGTGGAGGGTAGGTGGTCTGGGCCCAGGGAGGTGGACACAGCTCCAGTGACCTATGCTTGGCCCTGTTGTACTTGGTGACCACTGCTTGGGCTGCCGTTCCTAGGGCAGTGTTCTAGCGAGCTGCCTCTGCCATTTCTCCTTCGGGGTGAATGTTATGGGCATCTGGACCCCAGGAACGATTTCAACTCCCTGCAGGCAGCATTCCCCTGGCAGCCTGTTGGCTCTTGACTGGCGAGTCCTGCCACTCCTCTTGGAGCTGTGCTGACTGCTAGTGCCTAGCTGAGGACATCTCTGCTGATGTCACTCATGGGTGGCCCTCCTGTGGAGGGGGGGCTCCTGGGAACCCAAGCCCCAGCCCTGCCCCAAAGCTGTCCCCCTCATCTTGGTCTCCTGTCCTGAGCAGGACAGATGGCAGGAGCCCATACTCGGCTGGAGTTCCACAACATTGAGACGGGCATCATGACGGAGCGGCGGTTTATCTCCGTGGTGCCCTCCAACTTCATCGGGCACCTGAGTGGGCTGGTGTTCAACGGCCAGCCCTACATGGACCAGTGCAAGGATGGTGACATCACCTACTGCGAGCTCAATGCTCGCTTTGGCCTGCGTGCCATCGTGGCCGATCCCGTCACTTTCAAGAGTCGCAGCAGCTACCTGGCCCTTGCTACACTCCAAGCCTATGCTTCCATGCACCTCTTCTTCCAGTTCAAGACCACGGCCCCTGATGGGCTTCTCCTGTTCAACTCGGGCAACGGCAATGACTTCATTGTCATCGAGCTGGTCAAGGGGTGAGGGGCTGGGCATTGCACTGCTGTCAAGGAAGTGGCCCCCTCCCCCTGCTGAACCACATACAGATCCCCCAGCTACTGGCTGAGGTGTCCAATCCCCCGAGATCACAAGTCAAGATTCAGGTCCCCAACCATAAGTCGAGAGGCTCCCTCTTCAGCCAAGATGGAGAAGCACACCCTCTTCCACTCTGCTGACTCCCCAGCTGCTTCCTTGCCAGAGTTCCCAGTTATATCTGTTCTCTGTCCACTGCCATCTTCTCTACAGGCAGAAGTCAGTCTTGCCCCTCTGTTGCCTGAGGGGACCCCACCCCAGAGCAGCCCAGTCCCTGCCTCCAGAGGACCCTGCTGGCCCACACACCTCTCCCCTCTAGCTCCTCTTCTGAGCTTGTGTCATAAGAGCCAGCTCCTTGGTGGCCCTCCTTCCTTACATTCTCCCCATGACAGGACCTCACACCATAGCACTCTTGCTATTGGTTTTGGTCCCTCTCCTCTGGGGTCTCCCTCCCAATCCCTTCTTTCCATGGCACCTAGGACCCCTGCCAGCCATAGCTTCTCATCACCCCACCTTCCCAGCATCACCCCCACCCTGACCCCATGTCTCCTCCCTACTGTGGGGCAGGTACATCCACTACGTGTTTGACCTGGGGAATGGCCCGTCCTTGATGAAGGGGAACTCAGACAAACCAGTCAATGACAACCAGTGGCACAACGTGGTGGTGTCCAGGGACCCAGGCAACGTGCACACGCTCAAGATTGACTCCCGCACTGTCACGCAGCACTCCAATGGCGCCCGAAACCTCGATCTCAAAGGTGGGGCTGGGGCCTCTGGAAAAGGCCTGGCCCTAGCCCAGATACCCCTCACCCCAGTGAGAGTACCCATTCCTGGGACGCTGCTTCCCTCGGTTCCCTGCCCCTAGTTTCTATCTCTCTTTCCCTGTTTCCACTATGTCCAGCCTGACATTTTCCTGTCCAAGTTCTGCTCGGCTCTCTTGCGAGTCTGCATCTCACCACTGAATGGTTGCAGGATGCATCTCACAGGGTGCTTGGTGGCCTCATTTCAGAGCTAGGAGTAGGTAGCCCAGGCCCTCCAAGGACCTCCTGGGCATCCAAGGTTGAGAAGCCTATGTTGGTTGAGGGCTGGAGTGAGAATAGGGAGCTTAGCATCCTCCTGGGTGAGGTAGATGATATGGGGCGGAGGACGTAGCAGGAGCTAGAGTCCCCGAGTCACCTGTTTTGGGCATTGGCTGGGCTAGCTTAGGGATATTTTGGACCTAGGCTTCCCTGGTGTGCCCACGGTCACATCGGGGTGCCACATTCCCCAGGGCCTCTTCAGTGGTCATTGAAGCGGTCATTGACTGCCCCCAGAATGGGTGAACTGAGAGATCAGGGAAGAGGAGGGTGAGCTAAGGCCTGAGCATTGGAACAGGAAAGATGCAGCTTCTCCAGAGCCTACTGAGGGCAATGTGATCTACCTTCTTGCACATGCCCAAAGCAGCCCTCAGCCCCACAGGAACCCCTGGGCATCAGCCTGACTCAAACTGTCAAAGCTTGGGGAGAGTCCTCAGAGACCGTGGAATTGACTGCCCCACTCCCCCAAATCTGAGATCTATCAGATCTCCCAACATAGTGCTGTGAATTCCCCTTGCTCTCAGAAGGGGGCGATGTGTCACAGAGAATCCAAAGTGCCAGCAAACCCGGGGGTTATCTTGGCGGGTCTTGTGTTGAACTGAGCCTGTGGCCAGGGCAGCAGACTGACTAGTGTCTTGACTGAAGCTCGGCTGTGGGCTGGCCAGGGCTTCCAGGGATTCCAGGGGTTAGGCTCTATGGCAGGGGATCAGGTGTTGCAGAGAACTTCCCAGAGTCCCAAGGCCAAGCCCTAGTTGTTGGGGGAAGGGAGCTGGGCTTTGAACTCAGTAGGAGACAGCCCAAGAGTTGGGGAAGGCTTGAAGGAGTTCTGGGAATGGGAAACTTTGGGAGGGAGGGAATGGGGGTGGAGGGAATCAGGCTGCGCATCTATGAAAGGCCCTGATTACGGGCCGGAACTGGAATCAAATGTGTGGGAGAGAGCACAGAGCAGGTTCCTCCAGCTGTCCCCCAGCCCCCACTCTCGCAGGCATCTGGGCTTCTCTGGGAGGGGGGCAGGCAGATGGCAAAGTGGAGAAGGAAGAGGTGTCGGGGGGTGTGGGTTGTGCAGGTCTCTGGATCTCTGTTAGGGACCTGGAATCTGGGATGGAACACAGAGAGCCCAAGAGGGCTGGGAGGACCTGACAGCCAGATGCCGTTGTCTTGGGAAGGGAATGGGAACCTGGATGTCTTGGTTGACCCCACTCCCTTTGCAGGGGAGTTGTACATTGGCGGTCTGAGCAAGAATATGTTCAGCAACCTGCCCAAGCTGGTGGCCTCCCGGGATGGCTTTCAGGGCTGCCTGGCCTCAGTGGACCTCAACGGACGCCTCCCAGACCTCATCGCTGACGCCCTGCACCGCATTGGGCAGGTGGAGAGGGGCTGTGATGGTGAGTGGAGGGTGGAGGAGTGAGGCGTGGCCCTACTGGCTACAGGATGGCCAGCTGCAGAGGCAGACCAGGGCAGGTAGCCTCTGCTCTGCAAAGGGGCCTTCCTTCTCAGGCCTTATGGGAGCTTGCCCCCACAGTTCTGGGGCAGGGATACAGGTGTGTGAAGAGTCACTTGCCCTCCCTGTTGTCTCACACCCTGGCCCCTTGTCACAGTCCAAGGCCAAGCGTCGCAGACCTGACCCGCCCGTCCCAATCCGTCTCATCGGTACTTGGCCCTTTCAGCCAGGCAGAGCTCAGAGGACCTCTCTGCCTGACTCTGAAGCTTCCACACCTCCTGGGGAGAGAGGGGGCTTGGCTGAGCCAGGGGTGTTCCTTTCTCCTGCCCCTTCCAGGCCCCAGCACCACCTGCACTGAAGAGTCCTGTGCCAACCAGGGCGTCTGCTTGCAGCAGTGGGATGGCTTCACCTGCGACTGCACCATGACTTCCTATGGAGGCCCTGTCTGCAATGATCGTGAGTGCCTGGGAGGGCTGGGGACAGTTTGGGGAGACCAGGGTCCATTCCCAGCTGTAGGGGCTGCCAGGGAGGAAAGAGGGCCTCTGAGCACTCAGGAGCTGTGCTGCTTGCTTCCTTCTCATCCCTTGTCTGCAGAGTCCCAGGGGAGCTGCGGCCTGCTGTCCCCTCATAGGGGCTTTCTCCTGGGACTGTGCAGGATTGCTGCTGCCTGAAGCTCTGGAGGGGCCCACTGATAGATGGCCTCTCCTCCTTGTTCTCAGCTGATGGGACCCTGCTCCCTTCACCCAGAACCAAAGGTGTTGGCCTCAGTGGGGTGAACTTGCTGCTGTCCTGTGTGGTTTTGGTGATGGCCTTACATATACTTGTATCTCACACAGACACCCTATTGCACAGGGAGGGGCGCTGTTAACAACCTGCACCCCCTTTGATGCCCTCAGGGCATGAAATGGGAATCTGTTATTTCCTGCTGAGAGCAGGACCACACCCCAGAGGACAGGCTTTGGAGGCTCCCAGGAGGCTAGGCTGCTGGACAGCTGGTTTGCCTGGAATGGGCTCCTCTTTCTTCCCCAAGCATCCCAGCTGCAGTTTGTCCCCTTGAGCCACAAGGTCACTCCCTACTGTCTTCGCTTGGTTCTTTTCCTCCATGCTGACATTTGCTTGCCCAACTTGCATTCTGTTTGAGCCCCTCCCCGAAGAGGGCAGGGTTCAGCAGCAGCTCCCAGTCCCTAGCGGTTGGGTGTCCGGCAGCGGGGTAGAGCCTGCAGAGTGAGGGCGCTGAGGCAGGAATGGCGGAGAGGCAACCTTCTACTTCTTTGGGGTAGCTTTGGCGTTCCCTTGGATGATTGGGCTGGAGTGGGTGGGCAGAGTGCCAGCCTCCTTCAGCAATCGCTTGATCATCTCCCTGGGGTCCTGCTGAGAGACCAAGCAGAAAAGTCAGCTGCCTGGGAAGAAACACACACACACCCACACACACACCACACACACACACACACACACACACAATGGAACGTCTCCATTTACAGACATGAATACGACTGGAGAGGGACGGTCGATGTCGGGAAGTAGTTCATAGCAGATTTGGGGTGAGACCCGTCATTGCCTTTGCCTCCATACCACTGCGGGACCTTCGTCACCTGGGCATGAGTCCTGAGTTTCTTACCGGAGAAACCTTCTGGGTCCAGGGGCTCTTGGGTGGTGTTAGTTTTTCTATCCTCTTTGAAAAAATGTCTACCCCATCTCCCTCAGTGCTTTTCCTTGTGTTCTTAGGCATGTCCAGCCCTTGGGTACCACCACATCCCCACTCTGTCCCCTAAGATTTTCCTCACCTGACCTGCTGCTCTCTGTGCCTTCCAAAGCCTCCAGACAATGGCCAGTTGAGGGTGTTCCAGCCCTGAATGCCAAGGCATAGAGACCTAACTGTGGCTGGACCTCTTCCCCTCCAGCTAACTCAGCTTTGCACAGATCTGGAGATGATGGTAACTTCATTGCTTAATAGTAACAGTCCCCACTAATAGTTTCATGTTTGCAGCTTACAAAGCCCTTTTAATTTGATCTTCAGAGAAGGCAGTGGGCTTTGTGTTTAACTGATAAGGAAACCCAGGCCTCACTAAGAGGCAGTTACTCACCCCAAGTCGTAGCGGGTCGATGGTAGAGCTCGGCTGGAACTTGGGTGTGCCTGTTTGTCGCTTCCTCCTGCTCATTTAGTCCCCAGGGGAAGTGGTGGTGGTACCCATGGTGGGCACTTCTTGCCTGGGGTGGAAGAAATCAGGATCACGAAGCGCTGCTGCCCGTCGCACTGCTTCACTCCCACACAGTGGAGCCTTCTGAAAGGGGGCATAAGATGGATGGGAAGTGGGGGTTGTGCCCACTTTCAGCAGGGATGGAAGAGCAACTTCTTTGGGTTCCAGGCTGGTGAGGGAGGGAGAGTTGGGGGCTGGGGAGCAGGGCGCATCTTGGGAGGCATCACCATCTCCCAAGTACTGGCCTCTCAAAGCTGTGGAGCTAAGACAAGGGTGGGTGACAACCTGGGGGCCACACAGGGCTCAGTGTGTTGCTGCTCTGAGCTCTGGCTCTGGGGTAATGCTGAGATCTCCGCCCCTGGAGGGCAGGGCAGGAATCTTGGGAGTGGGGCCCAATCCTCTCTTCTCCCAGGGCTACTCCTCCTTCCTCACTTGTCTCTGGTTTTTCATGTTCTTTCTAGGGCACGTCTTCTTGGGGCCCTGTGATATTTAAGGTCAAGCTGGAACCCAGCAGAGAGACTTGTTCAGTTAGCTCTGCCTTTACCCCGGGAGGCCCTGGGGGCACAGGCAGGCCTTGGTCTCAAGAGAGGAAGGAGGGTGGAAATGGCAACGGTGGAAGGAGCAGGTCCTGTCCTCCGAAGGGGTGGGGCTGGGGGGTGGAGCTCTCTGGTGGGGAAGAGACTAGGGTGAGGAGAGGTCACACCTGCAAAACAACTTTTCCCCACTTACCACCTCAATTTCTCCATTTGTGACATGGGGGCTACTCCTGGGGGTGCAGGGAACTTTGTGTCCCTTAAGGCTTATGAGTATCTCCTCTGGGAAGACAAGAGAGAAAAGATATGATGGAGGAAATAGACAGTGAATGAAAAAGAGAATATGAAATAAGAAAGGGTGGCTAAAAGGAGACACTTCCCCGGGCTGAGATTTGGGACTGAGGTGTTCCCATCAGGCCTGCTTGCTCCTCTGTCTTTCAGAGCCTGTCTCCTGCCTCTCTCTCGGCAGTCAGTTCCTTACCATCTCTGCCTCCCTGTCTCCGTTCATCTCTGCAGCCTCTATTGATCTCTTGCACACCTCTGTCTCTCCCTTCTTTTTTACCCTCTATGTCTCCCCTCCCTTCTCAACCTTGCCCTCCACCCCCATCTTTCTCCAGTTCCCACTCACTGGTATTGATTGGCCTCTAGGCGGTTTCCCTTCCTCTCCTCTCGACACCAGCTCCTCCCTCCCTCCCTGTGGGACCATAATTTTCTGCCTGCTCAGAGCTGTGTCAGTCTGTATTCCAGATCCAGGGGCCAAGAACGGGATAGAGAGGTCAGGAGGACCAGGAGCAGGGGGCCCCAAGCCCTGCTCCTGGCCTGCAGTCTCTCCTCCAGCACTGCACCACCAGAAGCCTCCTCTGGGTGCCTCTGAGGACCACTTTCTTCACTTCTAAAGGCCTGGGGGCCAAATCTAGCCCTGGCATGTAGTAGGGGTGGAGGAACTGGCAGCAGCACTGGGGAGATGTCCTGGGTCCTGACTGCATCCTGGAACTGAGGGTGGCACATGGGGCCCGTGGTGACAGTTTTTGCTCCCAAATGGAGTTCAGAATCAATAAACAGGAGCCAGCTCTCTCCAGCCCCTCCCCTTTCTCACTTCACCCACCCCTGCTCCTGTCCTTTCCTTACCCAGCCCTCCTCCTCACTCTGCTGCACTGTTTCTTCAGCTCCCCCAGGTGCCCTCTCCACCTCTCTCCTTTCCCTTCTCCTCTCTACCCTCTGCCTTCCCACCCTCTCCGCTGTCCGAGCAGGTTGGTGCATACCGGGTGACTGGAAAGGAGTCTCTCTGTGCTTACCTCTGGGGGCCACAGGTGCTTTCCAGAGGCGTCCAAAAGTTTAAGGGACAGATCCCACTGGAGGGCATCCTGAAGGAGAAGTGGTTCCTCAGCTTGACATACATGGCCCAGGAAGGGTTTTGTCCTAAGTGGGGACACTCCGTGGGCAGGTGTCCTCTAGACCCCACCGTGGAGAGAGAGGTTGGAGCCAGGGGAGGGGCAGTGGGAATGGCGAGGAAGGATTGGAGGAGTCCAGGAGAGGCTTGTGCAGGGGGCTGGGGGAGCAGCCTTTTGGGGAGGTGGTGGGAGGTGTGTCATGTCTTACTCCTGAGTACCTGGAAGCTCTGGGTGCACTGTATGCTGTGGACCCTATTTTGGAGGGCGAGCCTGGAGGGCAGGGTGTTCGCGTGTATGTTGGTCATTCATGGCCTGTGATCAAAGGTGTGTGTGCACGCATGTATGCCCTGTGAGCATGCGCACATGCTCCCCTAGAGTAAGTTGTGTGTGCCCATGTTTGTGAGCACATGCATGCATGTATGTGTCTGAGTCTGTGTGCCTGCCCGCACACTGTGCCCGTATGGGCACGTGGATGTTTCCATACCCAAGCCGTCACATCTCAGTGTGCATGTGCGTTCTGAGGGTGCGTGCAGAGGTGGCCTCCGCGGCATCTCGCAGGCCTGTGCCAAGAGCATTATTGGGTTCATCCAGGTGGGGTGGGTGGGGAGAGAAGAAGTGGTCTCTCTTGCTAGCCTCAATCCCGTTCCATTATTCAGCAGGGTCCCTTCTCGAGAGGGGGGTGCAGGAGGAGCGCGCGCGTCCAGGCGCGGGGAGGGGCGGGCGCGCGCAGAGGAGAGGCGAGCGACGAGCGGGCCTAGCCAGGTGCCGCGCGGCGGATCTGCCCAGCGCCGCCCGCATATCGGGAGCCGCTCTGGGCCCTCTGCCCTGCCCCCTCCTCCTCCCGCGCTTCCCCTCCCCTCTTCGCTCTCCTCCTTCCCTCCCTCCCTCTCTTTCTCCCTCTCTCCCTCCCTCCCTCTCCCTCCTCCAGCCCTCTCAGCCTCTGCAGCAACACTCCGCTGCCTCCATCTCTCCGCCGGAATCTCGCAGGCTCGCGCCTTTCCTCTGCTCAGCCCCGCTCCCCTCCTCTCCTCTCCTCCTCTCTCCCTTCCCTTCATTCCCCCCTCACCCGGATTTGCTTCCCTTCCCCCTTCTCCCGCCCCCTTCCCCCGGCCGCTCCCTCCTTTCCCCCGGCCTCCGTCGGGCGGCAGCGGCAGCAGCAGCGCGGCCGGCCCTAGTCGCCGTCGGTCTCTTGCTTTCGGGGGAACCAGGCCTCTGTCCCTCTTCTCTCCTCCAGCCCGCACCGCCCTCCTCCCCGGCTCGGTTTTTCCGCAGGATTTCCCTCGCTCTCCCCTCCTTGCTTGGCCCCCGCGCTCCCCTCCCTCTCCACTCGGCACCATGCCCCCTCCCCCGGGCGCTCCCCCGGGTTTCTGACGGCCCTCTGCGCCGCTCCGACCCCGCCGGGATGCAGAGAGACCCCTAGCTCTTCGCGATGGACCCAGGCATCCTGGACCTTGGTGTTGCCGCTCCGCGGACCCCCGATTTCCCGGCGGGATCCAGTTGATTTTATTGGCTCCGGACCGAGGCTTGGGCCCTGGTTTACCTCCGCTTCATCCCTACCCCGCTCCCGGAGCTCGGAGCCGGAGGGGGGCTTCGCGGGGCTGCGCAGCCCCGCGTCCCCGCCCCCGGCCATGGGGCTGTGAGGCGGTCGCCCCCGGGCCGAAATGCCCCCCGGGGGGAGCGGGCCGGGGGGGTGCCCGCGCCGCCCCCCCGCCCTGGCTGGGCCCCTGCCGCCGCCGCCACCGCCGCCGCCGCCGCCACCTCTGCTGCCGCTGTTGCCGCTGCTGCTGCTGCTGCTGCTGGGGGCGGCCGAGGGGGCCCGGGTCTCCTCCAGCCTCAGCACCACCCCCACGTCCACCACTTCCACAGCAAGCACGGCACCGTGCCCATCGCCATCAACCGCATGCCCTTCCTCACCCGCGGCGGCCACGGTAAGTGGCACTGTCGATGCCGGCCACCCGGTTGGCCCCGGGGGCGGGGGGGCTTCCCGTGTGCACAGCCGGGCCCTCGTGTGCCCCACCCCAGCTGTGCACGCCGTTTTGCGTCCTGGAGCCCCTTCACCTCCAATCTCCAGCTCCCATCATCTCAGCCCCACCCTTGCCTCCATCTCTCCTCTCCCCCATCACCCTCATCTCTGTCCTCAGCACTTTGCTTCCTCGCCTCACCTAAACCTGCTTACCCCTAGGTCTGGTTCATTATCTCCTTCTACTTCCTTACCCTCCCCGCCCTGTCTGTCCTTTCATCCTCTCCGTGCAGCTCTGCCTTCCATTTCTCTTCCGCATCACCTCCTCCATCTCGGCCCCTTATCATCTCTCCATCTGTCTTGCCTCCACCTCTGCCTCACCCTCACCCTTCCATTGCTGGTCTGTTATCTCTCCCCCTTCACCTCCCTCCCATCTCTGTCACATCTGTCATCTCTGCCTCTGACATGTCTCTTCCTCCTTGACCTCTTCATGTATGTCTCTATTTTACCTCCATCCCTCCAACAACCTTCCCTTCTTTTCTTATGACTGGCCTTCCATTACCTCCCAACTCACTCCACTGTCCCACCATTCCCCCATCCTCATTCCCCTCATCTCCAGTGTCTCCCCTCCATGTCCCCTCATCTCTGCTCTGTCTCTACCTCTGACCCCCAGCATCTCACTTCTGTAGGCCCAGCACCTCCTGTTTCCAGGCTTCCCCTCCTGTGTCAGTTCTCTATCACTGTCCACTTACAATCACCTCCTATCTCTACCCCTCATAACCATCCATTGAAAAACTTCACCTTCCTTCTCAGACCCCATCACCTTCTCATTTCCATCCTTCCTCAGCCCCATCTCAGGCCACCCATTACTTCATATCTTAGACCCCTAAGATTCTCTCCATGTCATCTCTTCTCACCTCTGTACCTGTCACCTTCCATCTCTGTCCTCCATACTCTGTGCCCCCATCACTCCCAAGCTCTGTCCTCCCCATTACCTTCTACGTCCGGCCCTCTTTACATTTTATTTCAGCTCATTTCAGCCCATCACTTATCCCCACCTCAGTCCCTCCACATTCCATCTCAGAGCTTCTGTCACTTGCATCCCAGGGACCTCCTCACCTCCCATTTTAGTCTACTCGTCACTTCCCATCTCTGCACCTTGTCATTACCTTTCAGAGGGTAGCCCCATTACCTCCATCTCTGTACCTCTCTCACCTCCCATTTCTGTGCCTCCATCCCATCCCATCTCATCCCTTCCCTGTGCTCTTAACACCTCACATATCTGTCCTCCTATCCATGTCCTCTCCCCTCTGTGCCCCTCTCTCCTCACCTTCCATGTCCATCGCCTCCCATCGGGGTTCTCTGACACCTCCATGCTCCCATTCCCTCTCATCGCTGTGCCTTCATCAGTTCTCTCTCTGTACCCAGGTGGCCTCCCATTTCTGCACTTCTCTCCCTTCCTATCCTTGTACCCTCATCACTTCCTGTTTCTGTCTCTCCATCCCCTCTCATTCTTTACTCCATTTTTGTTTCCTCCATCATCTTCCATTCCTGTATTTTTCGCCCTTCCCATCTGTGACCCTGGTTGCCTTCCCATTCTTGCTCCATGCCAGTCCATCTTTGCTTCCCAATCGTGCCACCATATCACCTCCAATCTTTCTGCTCATTTGCTGGTCTTCTTCCTTTCTCCTACTTTATCTCCCTTTTCATGCTTCCGTTTTCTCTTCATTCCAATTTCTCTGGAGCACTTCCTTCAAACTCTTTCCTCCATTCTTTTATTCTCTCATCCCCAACACAGTTTGCCTCATCTTATCTCTGTCCCACCTGGCTCCTCTCAGGCAACACTCCTCAGTTTCCTTCTCTTCTTCCATGACCCCACCCAACCCCTTGCTCCTGGACCTTAACTCCCTTGCCCTCCCCAGGAACTCCCTGGCTCTTTGTTACCTTCCTCACTCTTTCATTGTCTCCTTCTGGCTCCCTCAAGGCCCAGTGTTGCCCCCAAAGGTACCCAGATAGGCCATGAGTCTCTGGGCAGTGAGACTGTCTCTGGGCAGTGAGACAAAGTATGAAGGAGTGAGACAGGTAAAGGAAGTCAGGGATACTGGGGGATTTTGTAGGATGAAGAGAGTGTGGAAGAGGAAGGTGTAGGAGAGAGGAACTGGCTGAGGGACCTGAGCAGGTAGAAAGGAGGGCCTGGGAGCCAGAGTGCCCAAGAAAGATTCTGTGAAGGAGCAAAAGCTGGACAGAGGGAATGAAAGTGGCCAGAAGAGTATGGGGGACAGGGTATGGAATGTTGGCCTTGGGATTGCCTCGGAGACAGCCACCCCTTTGCTGCGCAAAGGAGAAAGGGAACCAGTGCCTAGTGGAAACAGAAGGACTCATCTGGAGGGTGCTCCAGGATGGTGATAGAAGGGGGTGGGAGGTGTGGGGGAGGAACCTGTGAAGGGTGGGGCAGCTGAGAGGAAGGACGAGGACCCAAGGAAAGGAGGAGAAGGGATGAGGCACCTGTCCTGGCTGAACCCCACCTTTGCTTCCATTAACCATTAACCATGGTGGGAGAGGTGAAAAGACAGGCTCTTTGTGGAACCCTACACTTGGCTAGAGGACCAGGCCAGCTCAAGAGGCCTTTCCAGGCCAGGCCTCCTCTCTGCCCAGTGTCTCCCTAGCATCCCCAGTGGGAGGCAGCTTCTCTCCTTTCTGCACCAGCTTCTCCACTTACCTTCTTTTGGGGGTCTCACTGTGTTTCTACCTGTCCTCTCCTCTCTTCTCTTCACACCATCCCCCATTTACCCTGCCATCCCCCCCAAACCCCTCCTGTTACATAATGTCCTTATTTGCCAGACACCTATTGCCACTCCTGTACCTGATATCTGTCTGGGGCATGGGAGGGCTGGCACACCTGGGTCCTAAAATTGAGCTGAGCCCAGGGGCGACACTCTCCTGGTCCTGGATCCCCAATTCTGGTTTCAGAGTCCTTGAGGTTCCTCCCACCTCACCATGTTCATTTCTGGTACTCTTGGGCCAGGAATGGAATGGTCAATCCCTGCTAAGTTCTGAGTCAGTAGCTTCCATGGGTTCCAGGTTTATCACCCCAGCTTATAAAGGGGGCTAGCATTTATTTTGATTCTGAACAGGGTGTGTTAACTCGGATTTCTGACTGGATGGTTTATGGCCAAGCAGGGGGTTAACAATTGAAAGGCTGTGTTCTGGGATCCTAGATCAAGAGACAGCTGAGCGCAGGGATCTGGACCATAGAGATCTGCCTGTC
This sequence comes from Rhinopithecus roxellana, assembly GCF_007565055.1. Lineage (NCBI taxonomy): Eukaryota > Metazoa > Chordata > Mammalia > Primates > Cercopithecidae > Rhinopithecus > Rhinopithecus roxellana. Next base: position 11,866,074 of record NC_044563.1, on the reverse strand, counting down.
TGGGATGTAAAGGTTCATGTACAAAGTGCTGGGGTGGGCTGTGAGCACTAGGGCCATGGCTTTTCTGGGTTGTGCAGGATGTTTTATACTCTCACAAGTCTAGACCTTCCAGAAGGTTTCTTTCATGGCTTCGGATGCTGCAGGGACACAGGCAGGCAGAGGTTCTGCACATGTAGTTTTAACCACAGGGGCATCACTGCATGGGTGGTTTTCTACGTGGATGATTATGTTGTTTGGGTCGGGTTAGCTAACCATTATTAATGGTTGGTTGGTTTTTTTCTAGAATGCAGGTGTGTGTGGGACTGCATGGAAGATTCTTGAACATTTAGAGTATTTCACTGGATCAGTGATTTTCTGGGTCTAGGAGGTATTGAGACTATATTGGGAGTGGGCAGAAGGTGCCAACCCTGGGCCTGTGGCATCTTGTGTTTGGCCAGAAGGCTTTCTTGCCTTAGGCTTCAGGTGTGTAGTTCTCTCTGAAATGTTATGCACAATTCAGCTCACTGGTGGTTTCCCAGGAAGGTCAAAAAACAGTTGGTCTACACCACCACTGGGCAACATTTTGGGCCTTGACTTAGGCCCCTCTTGCTTTCAAACCCTTTCTGGAGGCCTGTCAGAGGTTCTAGATGTGGTGCCCTATTTTGGGCTCCGTGTCTCCTGGAAGGCAGCTGTGCCTTCCCTGGGGGAAGTCCGTGGGCAGGGCCGAGGACAGCTTGCCGGGGTGAGAGGCTGGAGGCGCCTCCGGAGCGCGGCTGGGGGAGGGGCCTGGCGGAAGCCCCGCCTCCCACCCAACGGTCCTCCGAACCCCAGCCTTCTGCGCTCCGGAGGCAGCCGCGGGGCTGGGGAGAGAAATTTCTCCCCAGGGTAATTACTGCCGCCCCAGTCCGATAAACCATTCCATCCTTCACTTCTTCTGCCCAAGAAGAGTCTCTCCGCCCCGTCGACCCCCCCTCCCCCCCCCCCCCCCCCCGGGTGTAATAAACGCCCTTAGGCTTTAAGAGGCCCGCCCAGCGTAATAAACTAGCTGCAGTGTGAGAACAGCTGGGTGATAAATCCCAGGGGAGGTCTGGGCTTGGGCAGCCTGTGCGGCACAGGCCCTCGGGAGTGGGGACGCGTGCGCCCTGTCCCACGCCTGGCCAGCCCTGTCCTGGGGCTGCCTTCCATGGTCTGTCTTTGTGCCTTCACCGCCATGTTTTCCTGGCTGCTTCGCCTCCTGTCGGGGGTCTGCCTCTCCACGCTGGGTCTTTGTGTGCAGCTGGGTGTGTCGCCGCCTGTGTGTGGGTGTGGGCCTGGGGGCTGGGCGCTGGACACCGCCTCTGATCCCTCCTGCCTCACTGCCCAGTGAGGCATTTGGCCGGCTTTTTCCTCCCGCCTCTCTGGGCAACAGACAGGGCTCTGTCCATGGTAATGTGCTTGCTGTCTGGGATCTGGGGTGGGAAGTGAAGAGAAAGGGCCTCTTTTCTCCTAGACCTTGGGGATTTGGAGGCAGCCTGCAGGTAGACTGGGTTTCTTTCCCCGGTCTGAGGGACCAAGAACCCAATAAAGCCCTTCTCTGAATGGGAGGGCCCTGGAGCCCAGGGGGTGAAGAGGCTGCAGCCTCTGATCAGGGAGGTGAGGGTAGGAATGTGTGTGGAGGAAGGGTCAGCATCTCTGCTCCCCTGGCCCACCCCACCCCCCAAATTCAGATGTGCAGCTTGTTGTGGAGGGGGAGGAGGACCCTGGGTATTACAGTTGTCATGGAAACAGCCGATTTTCCGGAGTACTGCAGTGCTGGGAGTGGAAAGACTGTTACCGGCTGAGGCCTACTGGGCTCCCCACCTCCAGGCCCTGCCCTTCCAGGCAGGTGACCACATGGTGTGGGGTGGGGCTCACTGCATACCCCACTGTCAGCCAACTCTCCACCCTTGACTTGGGGGCCCATCCTGAGGGTTCAGTGCTCACCACTGTGCCTCCAGGGCCCTCAGGTAGAAAGGACACCTGGGTCTGGAGAGGGCAAAGCCAAGCCCCCTCTGTCTGCTGGGGTGTTTCCCTGGCCACAGGCAGAGGTGAGATGGCAGTTCTTTCCCTCCTGCCCTTCCTCCCGGGGTCACCTCTCACTCTGGGGAGATGGAAGATGTGATGGTGGGTGCTCTGAGGAACAGCAAGGGGACCCATGGCTCCTGCTTCCCCCAACCTCAACCCCCTGCTGGCCTCACTACCTCTTTGGGAACCAGGCAACAACCTTCCCTTCTCTCCTCAGCCCCTCCCTGGGCCTGCAGATGGTGGCTCCCCACAAGAAACTCAGGCAGCCCCTCCCCTTTGGGGTCCTAGGAGCTCCCTGGGATGGAGACTCCTCACACCTGATTGCCCCAACTACAAGGGGGTTCAAGTCCCTGAGGCGAGAGACCCCATGGTACCTGAGGGAACCCGGCCTAATGTTACCAACTGGGCCACCACCTTGGCTGCTGGCAAGGCCTGCTCCTTAGAAGTGCTTCAGGCCCTCCTGCCCCGGCAGGCTACTAGTTCCTGACTCCAGAGTTCTCCCACCCCCAGACGGACATTTTTCTCCCCCTCTAGGCTTTTACCCTTAGGCCTCATCTGTCTGTCTCCTTCTCTAAGTCCTCCCTTGAACCCCTCTCGCCACAAGAAGTGCTTTGTGAGGAGTCGTTAGTGGCTAATTATTTAATTAAGCATTTTATGAATCTCATCTGCTCCATTTATATTCTAAGAATGCAAGATTGTTCTCTTCCCTTCCCTTCTCTGCAGGCTGTGGAGTACTAGTCTTTCAGGCCTCCCAGACAAGGCTCCTTTCCGGGAAACTGGGTGACCAGCCCCCCACCCCCCACCCCCAGAGAGCTCAGTCAGCCGCAGGAGGGAACATGGCGACTAATGGGGTTTATTTTGGGGCTGAGATCGTTAGGGACCTCACACCCGCCCCCAGCAGCCGGCTGGCGAAGAAGAGAAGGAGAAGGGGAGAGATGGGTGGGGTGGGGAGGGCTGGAGAGGGAGCCTTCATCTCCGGCTCCCACTCTCCCATTTCTCTCACCTACACCCCTCTCTGTCCTTCTCTGTCCATCTGTCTCTCTGCCTCCTTCCTTCTCTGGCTGTCAATCTCCCCTCTCCCCTCCCCCCCACCCCCCACCCCATGGCTGTCTCTTCCTTTCTGGGCAGGGCTCCAGGACCTTCCTACTTTGGGACCCAGGCAGTCCCCTGGGTGAGAGCGGAAGCAGGGAGTCCTGGGCAAGCCAGGAGAGGGGTGGGGACAGGGAGATGTTGGAGGGCGCCGGCTCTGACTGTGAGTCAGAGCTGCACACAGCTCTGCTCATCTTCCTGCTATCACCTGGGTTCCTTGGTGCCTGCTCAAGAAGCACACACCTTGGATCTGTCACCTCTGCCAGGCCTGGGAGAAGTGGAGCTAGTCAGGACCGGGCCCCCTGGGTCTTTCCTGCCCACAGCACTCTCGTTTTCTCAGTCTCCTTGCAGCTTCTCTCTGGGCTCTCTCTCTGTGTCACTCTATTACCTCTCCGTTTTGCTGTAATTAAAGCTAGACTTCTTGATGAGGCAGCTACATCTGTCTGTGCGCGTGCACAGGCTCTCACCCAGGCACCCGCCTGCCCAACTGCTCCCTGGGGCGACAGGGCTGGTGGCTGCTGTGGGTATCACAGCTGAAGTCCCACATCTAGACCTGGGGTTTCCATCCCTCTCTGGTCACAACCCTGAGGACCTGCTGACCTCGTCCTCCTGATGTCATTTCTTCTTGTCTCTCTTTCCTTCTCTCTGCAGCCGGGACCACATACATCTTTGGGAAGGGGGGAGCACTCATCACCTATACGTGGCCCCCCAATGACAGGCCCAGCACGAGGATGGATCGCCTGGCTGTGGGCTTCAGCACCCACCAGCGGAGCGCTGTGCTGGTGCGGGTGGACAGCGCCTCCGGCCTTGGAGACTACCTGCAGCTGCACATCGTAAGGACCCTGGGCCCCAGCCCTCAACCCCAAGCTTCCTGCTCCCAAATCAGTTCAGCCCTTCATTGCCACGGGATCAGCACCTCAAGTCTTCCCTCATGGGGAATCCTCAGAACTTCTGTTCCTTCATCGCTGGAGCTTCCTGCTAAGAAGTTCTGCTTCTGAGACCCTTCCCTCTCTCGGTTATTCACCAAGACTCCCAGATCCACCCTCCCATCTGATTCAAATTTCTCCAGCTCCCCACTCCCCGAGACCACCTGTGTTTTCTGACCTTCCTAAAAGTAGTCAGGGGCCTCTTTGGGCCTTCCAGGCCATTCTCCTGCAGCCTTCAGAGGTGTCCCACATTTGTGACTTCCCCCAGACTGCTGCCTGCTCACTCCTAGACCAGCTAGGCCAGCCCACTGTGTCCAGCACCTGTTCTTGCCCCTCCTTCATACCTACCTGCCCCAGGGCAGCCCACCCTTGCAGCTTCATTTTGCCTCTGGATTCTGCCCCTTTGCCCTCCCAGCAGCCTCCTTACCCTGTCTCCCTTACTGCCTCTCTAGCCAGGTTCACTCCTCACTAACCCCTTGGCCCAGCCCCACATCCCCACCCTGACCTCGGCTCCCACCTTGCTCTGCCTTTCTCTGCTCAGCTCCACCTGTGGCCCTAGCCCCTCCCTGTGTCTGCTCCCCACCTTGACCTTGGTTCATTCCCAGGGTCTCCCTCTGGGCCTCCTACCATATATGCAGCTCCTTGACTCACCGTTTTGAGTCCTGTCGAACTCTAGTCTGCAAGTGGCCCCTTTTCTTTCCTGCCCTTTCCCCCATCTCTGGCTCTGCCCTACACCCTTCCCTATGACCTCTGGTATTGCTCCATTTCATTTCTGGTCTCAGCCTCTCCCCTGACCCCTCCTCACAGTCCTCAATCCCGAGCCTCTGCCCTCAGTCTTCATCTGTACATTCTGACCCCTAACAGAATGTTCTGACACCTTGTTTCCCTGCCTGTATTTCACATGCTCACCCTGGCCCGGACCCCTGTGCTGTGGGGATCAGGCAGGCTGGCCAGGCTCTGTGGGCTGGAAAGCTCTGGGTGAGGGGCCCCTGGCTTTCAGGAGGGCATAGTTAGTTGGAAGGGGAGAGAAGAAGCCAGGGGAGAGGCTTGTTTGGGCTTTGATTTCTCCACATCTGCTTGGGAATGCAGCCACTGGCCTTCATTACACAATAGCTTTTAAGCATCCCAGGCCTGCACCCCACCCCACACCATCCCAACACCAGGGCGTGAAGGAAGGAGCATGAGGGGAGACTTCCTGTAGGCAGAGCAGAGCTGGGGTGGAAGTGGCAGTGGATGAGGAAGGGGTGCAGAAGGAGGACTAGCAAGCAGGACAGCAGTCAGGCCCAAGAAGAGGCCTGGAAGTTCTGTACCTGTGTCAACAGAACAGGCAGTTATCTAGAACGGTGAGAGGCACCCGGCAAGCGAGAGACAGTGTGGCTGTAGACGACAGTGTGGGACTGGATGCACCGTGATGTGTGTCAGGAGTGACGGCTGTGACAGTGGGGGATGAAGACAGACTGGGTATCGTGATTTCTGATGGAGTGTATCTATAGATGTGTATTTCCCCATGGAGTGGTGTTTGCAGTTGTTTCAGTAGCCTTTCTGGGTGGTGGGATGTGACTGGGTTTCCCTGTGTCCTCTGTGAGTGAGGGCTTCTCCTTCTCTCTCTTCTCCCTCATGCGAAGCTCTGCATGGCTTGCCACTTCCTTGCTGTCTTTGTGCAAGTCACCACAGCTGTCTGAGCCTCAGTTCGCCCATCTATGGAGTGGCATAGGAAGAGGACAGAGGGATGTTGGGAGGTTGAAGGAGATCACGTATGTGAAGCACGTAGGGAGCATACTGTGTTAGCTAGTATCCTGACCATCTCTGATCAGCTACCTGGGCAGGACTGTGTACCTCTGTGCCTGTTAGGTTAGGGCACAGGGCTCCCTACTGAGGAGAAAAGGTAGGGGGATCAGAGTGTGAGGAGAAGGGATTTCCTCCTTTTCCCTCCCAACAGTTGGGCACAGGCCTTACTGGTGCAAGGCTATGGAGGAACAAGTACTGGTGCCGGGTACTACAGAGGGCAGGGAAGATGGGAGTCTGCCCGAGGGTGGAGAGGCCTGGCAAGGGTGAGGGTCCATGAGAGGAGCCAGCCATGAGGTGCGAGTTGGGCACCAGATGGGCTGAGGGCCCCTGGGGGCAGCCCCCAAACCCCTTCCTTCCCTGGTGACACATCAGCTCCCACTACAGCGTCAGTAGCAGCTCTCAGAGAGTGGGGAGGCGGCAGCAAAATAAGAGAAAAGCAATTTGACGTTTCTAATAAAGCGTCGCTCCACTTTGCCAAATTAATTTTGACTCCCATAATTATTTGCTGTAGGAGCGGCTGCGTTCTCCCCACCGCCGCCTAATGAGGTAATTGGGGAATTAGGAATTAATGACTTTAACAGAAGTGACAACTGACTTCACACTGGGAGAGGCTCTGGGGAGCTGCCTCTCCCCTGGAGTGCAGGGCCCTGAGCTTGACTGCCTCCTAGGAAACCCAGGTGTCCTGCCTCCCAGCTCCCTGGCCGGCTCTCTGCCAGCCTGGCTCCCAGACCGCATGTGCTCCTTGACCACCATCACTGCCTGGGCTGAGCCTGTGGGGAGAAATCCTCAGAGGAATCCAGGGAGCTGATACTATTCTGGGTGATATTATTACTAACAATAGTACCGAGGAGGATCGACTGTTCCCTTCCCGTGTGTGGGGAGCAGATGATCAGCCCGTCTCCCTGGGGATGTTGTCAGTCTGTGGGTGGTGGATGGGTGGGGCTTGCTAATACTCTTTTTAGGCAAGCCCAGCCTCAGTTTCCCTGCTTTACTGCATCTGAGGAGAGAGGCTGCATGCATGTATGACTGTGTGCATGCATGTGTGTGTTAACGTGCATGCATGCATATATGTATGTGGTTTTCCCAGGTTCTGAGAAGGAGACAACTGGACCCCACAGGTGGGAAGGGATAGGACATGGGTCTTCTGAGCCACAGCTGCAAACCTTGTCCCCCAACTTTCTCTGCCAAACCCTAACCCTTGCCCCATCTGTGAGCCACCCCTGCCAACACCCCCAGTGCCACCAAGCCTCTCGGCTCTGCTAGATGCAGGAAGGAGGTGGCAGCTGAATGTTCCACATGTCCAGGTCATGGGGCAGTCTTTCAAGAAGATCCCAAGAGTGTAGTGTGTTTCTATGATGATGGACTGGGTGCCTGAGAGTGTGTGAGCCAGGGGGTCTGAGTGAAACTGTGTGAGCGTCTGTTCCCTGTGGGAGGAGAGCTGAGACCGCATTCAGGAGTGCTGCTGGGAGGTGCAGGGAAATGAAACAGGGGCTCAGGCTTAGTGCCCGGTGGGCCTTCATTGGCTTGGTTAGGTGCCTTTGCTCTTGAAGGTAGGTTGGCCTCAGCAGCCTCTTGGATCATCCCACACCCCTACCTCTTTGAGTCAGGATCTTCTTAGGCTGGTGGGCAAAAAGAGAGAACACTGGCTTTGAAGTCAGACTAGCTGGGGTTCAAATCTGGGCTTCCTTCTCATGAGCTGCAAGATTTTGAGATGTTATTTAACTATGTTGAGCCTCAGTCTCTTTCTTGATGAAATGGGGAGCTATGAGCTTCTTCAGCGGGTTGGTGTGGGGAAGAGAGCATGCATGTACAGTACCCACACAGGGCCTGGCATGATTTAGGTTTCAGTGAAGCCCTCCCTCTCACTCTAGCACCACAGGCAGAACTCTTCCTGGGCTGATCCTGGGTTGCCTTTGCAGGGTGTACCATGGGCCTGGGTCCCAGAGATTGCTTAGGCTCTTTCTCCCCTTCCCCAGGCCTCTGTCCCTGTCTGTACTCTGCCTGTCCTTCCCCAGCCCCTAGCTCCAGTCCCTACCCCAACACCCCCACGATCCCCTTTCTTGGTCAGTCTAGCATAGTTTGTCCATCAACTCTTCTGGTGTCCATCCCACCATACACACAGTCCACACCTCCAACCTCTACCCCCATGGCTGCAGAGGGGCCACCCCCATACTCAGAGCCTGACCTACTTTGGGCCTGAGAGGCTGCCAGGAGAGGCATGCTAATGCCCTGGTGTGGGTGGGAGCACCCTGGGGGCCTGCCTGGTGCAGAGCATACTGGGGAGGAGAGGCTGGAGGCTGGGGACTGGGGAGGGGCTGGGGATCAGACCTTCCTTTGGCAGAGGCCAGCTTCCGTGGACTTATCTGCTGGTCTTGCCTTAGGGAGGCCTCTGCCCTCTATACCCCCAGCTGGTCCCCAGCTTGGCCTAATCACCCCTGTCTGGGCCCAGTGGTCCTTGCACAGAGTAGGTGCTCTATGAATATTTGTGAATATCCAGGACAAACCAAAAGGCAAGAGACAGGAGTGGTTAGTCTAAGGCGCTTCAGGCCCAGGATCTGCACCCCACAGTGTCTGCCCCCACCTCCAGCCTCAGGTTACTCCCTTGCATGTGGGGAAGGGTAGCAAGCCTGCCCACCTCCTCCAGTGGTTGAGACGTGGGAAACGTGACTTGTAAAGCTGTAAAGTGCTGCGGAGCTGGGCTAGTGGTGGCCACAGGAGTAGCCACTGCAAGGGATGAATGGTTGCTCCCTCTGATGGCTGACCTCCACCTCCCTGTCCCCAGGACCAGGGCACCGTGGGGGTGATCTTTAACGTGGGCACGGACGACATTACCATCGACGAGCCCAACGCCATCGTAAGCGACGGCAAATACCACGTAGTGCGCTTCACTCGAAGCGGCGGAAACGCCACCCTGCAGGTGGACAGCTGGCCGGTCAACGAGCGGTACCCGGCAGGTAGGCGGCGCGGGCCCGCGGAGGAGGCGCGGTGGCGGGGCGGGGCGGGGCGGGTGGCGGCCTTTGATATGAGTGCGGCCGCACTGGGGCGGGGCCAAGCGGCTCTGGGGCGGTGCGGGGCTACTGGAGAGATGAAGCTTGCGAGGCGGGACTAAGGCAGGGGCGTGGCTAGGAAAAGTCGGGATTTGTGGGGGCGGGGCGAGACCTTGGTGGTGCGAATGCGCCCCCTATAGGGGAGGGTGCAGGGCTAAGCTGGGAAGGCTGCAAGGCTAGGGTCCTGTTTGGGGGTGGGGGGAGAAGAGGAGGGAGGGTAGAGGTGAGGAGAATCTGATGCGATTGAGGAAAGGCTGAGTTCAGAAATGAGGGCGACAGATGCGGAAACAGGAGAGAAAATCCAGAAGTAACATAAAATGTGTCTTGGCAAGGAGACAGGGCTGTTACCAAGGGCAGAGCCAAGGAAAGAACCAAGGTCCTTATAAAGAGCAAGTCAGAGATCCACTTAGGAGATCTAGCGAAGGAAGAGAAGTAGCCACGGAGACTCAGAGTGAAGGACCCCCAGTGTCCAAGGCAGTGAGGGACATGGTGAAAGGAAGGGAGAGACAAGTGACAACAAAAATGAAACACAGGGTCATGTGCATTCAACAACCTTTGTTGACAACCTATTTAGGCATCAGGGCTTGTGCTAGGTCCTGGGGACTCAGTCCCTGCTTGCAGGGAGCCTTGAGAATGCAAACAGACCAAGTTCAACAGGGTGACAGCTGTGGTGGCCAAGGACAAACCAAGGTCTGAGGAGTGCAGGAGAGGGACAGAGATGAGGACATGGGGGAAATGAGGAGGCAGAGACTGAAAGATGTTGAGGGAGGCAGAGACAGAGCCTCAGAATGAGAGGAAACCGGAGGGGAAGCAATGGAAAGATACGGAGATAGTACTGAACTATATGCAAAGACGAGGAGAGATGCGGAGAGATAGATGGAGATGCTGACATGCAGGCCCAGGGAGAGAAGAGGTGGACAGAGCCTTGGAAGGGAGCAGAGGAGAGCCCCACCATGGGAGATAAAGAGGGAGGGGAAACAGAAACACTACAGGGAAAACTGCAGAAACACAGAGATGCTGAGATACTGTCTGAGCGACATTGCAGTCAGGGCCTGACTGAGAAGTGGAGTGAGCATCTGCGACCTCCATCACTTTCCCAGGCGGAGAGATAGCCAGGCTGAGGCAGAGAGGCTGCCCCATGCTGACTGCGAGGGGCAGGGGCAAAAGGCCAATGTGTAAACCTTCATGGGCTCACCTATGCTGGAGTAAAGATGCCAGTACAGGCTTATGACACCAGTTATGCAGGCTTGTACCCAGACATTTCTGGAAAGTCCCTGGAGATAAAGAGGCCACGTGGCCCCCTAATACATACAGAGGCTGATGTACACACAGGTCAACCTTAGACATATGGACAACTGCACACATTCATATGGTCAGACAGACACATGAAAAAACAGCTCTGCAGAGGGATGCCAGCCTACATCAAGGCCCTGGGTACATGTAGGGACACTCAAGACCCACCAACCCTCCTACACTAAATTCCACTTACCCTCCACGCCCCGCAACAAGTCAACACTGACAGCTCTGGCTGCGTAGGCATGATCCCTGTGGGCAGCAGACTTCTCTCATTCTCCAATGCACACACACTAGGGCAACCTTTGTAGCAGTGATGACATTGGCCTGTGCTGGACAGGGCTGGGCTCAGAAGCATGAAGGCCTCACCATGTCAAGCCAGGACTTGGATCTAGAGCTTCTCCCCTTGGGGCCCAGCAGGCCACCAGTCAGGATGGAAGAAATATTCCTGCTCTCCTCTCCTCAGGGACCCCTGACTAGGGGTGAGGAAAGGCTGCTGGGTGCCCCATGCCTGTAAAGGGGAGTAACATGAGGGCCTGGTGGTTGCCTTTGTGTACTGAGGGCAGATCCTGAGCAATACCAGCAGGTCAGATCAGCAGTATGCATGGGCCCAGAGAGGGGAGACCCTCTGACTCTTTGAGAGCACAGAGACACAGCCCATGGATTCTGAGTCAGAAGGACCTGGGTTTTAATCCTGGATCTCCCACTGGCAAGTGTGGGACAAGTCATCTAGCCTCTCTGAATCTCAGTTTCTACCTCTGAAAGGTGACAATACTTACCTCATAGCAATACTGTGAGAATGTCATTAAACACTAGAATGACATGGCATAGCAAAGGTGCTCAATAAATAGGCCTTTTGTTAGAATTTTTATAAACTCAGCCTCCCTCCAGGCAGATGTACATTCTTCTCTTCCTTTTGGAGACACACACACAGGATTGAATGATCTGTTTTTAATTTAAACACAAATGTCCTGAATCTATAGGGAAAGCAGAATCTCCTTGCCTCATAAGCACCTAAGGAGGCACCGTCCATACCCATATGAACATGTCATGTGCACCTTCATGGGAGGTGTACATAGGCAGGCCCAGGCCCAGGTCTCTGGGCAGGTAAGCGCAGCTGTGCAGTGAGAGATGACAGGAAAAGCCCCCTGGCCCCACCAGTGTGCACTGAATAGTTTGTCAGTGGCTTAAATGGGAGGAGTGGCCAGATTCTCAATGGAAATCAGTTCCCTTTCCACTGCTGCAGACTGGGATCACCCACAGCTCACAGAGGAGCACAGATCCTCTCAGGCGCACTGATGAACCCCTTTCCACATAGGCTTGTGTGCACACACACATTCACACACATTTTTCCCCTTCCCAGTCTCCAGGGGCTGGAGATTGGTGAGCGGAGAGAGGAACAGGTGGGTATCCCGATGGACAGCCAAGCTTGGAGAAGAGATGAGGGTTGGAACTGGGGGGAGGAGCCTGGAAAAGAAAGGCTGAGGGCCTGGCAGGGTGAGCAAGATAAGGTCCTGAGACAGCAAGGAGAGGAGACTGGGCTCTGAGCAGAAAATGGTCAAGGTGCATTCGGGGCAGAGAAGGGTGCAGAGGAGGGCGGCGGGGGAGTGTCTGCACGGGAGGAAAAAGGGGCCAAAGAGAAGGTGAGAAGGGGAAGGGGGCTGCTAGATGATGATCCAGCTCCCACACCACACCTGTAGTGGCTGCTGGGTAGAATGGGAGCCCTGACCAGGGTGAGGAGGACTTGCAGGGAGTGCAGTGGTGGGGTTGGGAGCAGGAGGGACTTAAGGGGGAAGGTGGTGGTGGGGTCAGGGATGTGGTATGAGGTGGAAATTGAGGGGAAGCTGGGAGTGGAGCACGAAGGCAAAGGGAGTTGAGGTGGCCTGGAGAAGTGGTTTAAATCTCACTGTTCAATGCGCGTGCTGGGTGGCCCCCTAAATGCCGCATAAACCCCGCTTAACCCATCCCTCCCACTTCTAAACCGCCCTCTAAACGCAGGAACCAGCTGGGTCACTGATGCCTCCCACCCCCAACTTAAACCTGCTAAATGCCCCTCCCCTGCCCGCCCCCCCACTTTGGGATGGGGAAGGAAGGGGGCCACAGCAGCTTAACCACAGATAAACCTGTTTAACCTCTGACCTTTGACCTTCCAGCTCCCTTTCTTTTGTGTCCCTTTTCTTCTTTTCTCATCTCTTTTGCTTTGGGTTGCTCCTGCCCCCAGGGTGGGGCTGGCTCTGAACCAGAGCCTAGGGAGGGGGTCGAGGGAGAAGAGGGGCCCAGCGTTTCTTTTTCTCCCTTCCCCTCTTTCTGTGGATGTTGCTGCTTACTCTGAGTCTCCTGAGGATTGCATAATTACTTTTCTAACTCCTTTGGACTTCGCCGCCTGAGAAACCTACTGTCTTTCTAAACTTTTCCAAGGAAACTTTGATAACGAGCGCCTGGCGATTGCTAGACAGAGAATCCCCTACCGGCTTGGTCGAGTAGTAGATGAGTGGCTGCTCGACAAAGGTAATTAACCAGAATTAATTAATTAATTAATTAATTAACTTTAAAAACACTATCTTAAAGGTGCAGAGCTCTCTCTTTCCCCCTCCATGCCTTCACCAACGCCCACCCCCAAGTGAAGGGACAGTTGGCTAGCCAGAATGCTCCCTTCCCCTTTGGAGTCAAGGGTCTGCCTGTGCATTTCAGAGTGGTGGTTTTTGGGGTAGGAGTGGGGTTTTTCCTTAGAAGTAGGGGGAGTCTTGTTCTAAACCTGGGATCAACTAGGGTGATCCACAAGATCCCTACCATGGGAGCTCCCCACTGCGATCCCGGCAGTAAATCACAAGCAGCCTGGGAATGCAGGTTGTAGGTAGGTTCCCTCTGCCCAGAATCATCTCGGAGGCTTGGTAAAGGGCCAACGGAGGGCTACAGAGCGTGCAGAGGCAGGAAGCCTTTGGGAAGCAGGAAGGCTGACCTGAGGAGAGTGAGGAAGGCTTCACCAGAGCCATATGAGAAGAGAGAAGAGTGGGGGCCTCAGATCCTACTGGAAGGTCCCCAAAGAGAGTGCTGTGGGGCTGCTGTCTCTGGAACAGGCCCAACTTAGTCCAGAAGGCCTCTAAGAAGTTGAGGAGAGACTAAGGGAGGTGGGGCAGGAGGTAGTGGGCCCACAGGGATTTCTACTCCTGCTTGGCTGATGAGGAAGACCGAGCAAGCCCCTGTGAGGCCCGAGTGTGGTGAGGTGTTGCTGGGTGTGATAGAGAAGGCTTCTTGTCACCAAGGGAAGTTGGGGACCAAGGGCAAATCCATCCCATTCTCTTTTGCGAGGGCGGGGGGGCGAGCTCTGTACCTCTAAGGCTAAACTCTAGGGGGGGAGTAGAACTGTTAAACCTCCACTTAACCAGCTGATAACTGTGCTTTAAATGTCCACTGGGGCCTTCCCCAATTAAAACCCCCAAATGTAACTTCTAGCCCCCCATGCTTGTGGGGCCTAAACCTGTTGATAACCAGATGTGATAAACCCATAACAGGACAAAAAGTTAAAGGGACTGTAACAGACATCGCTAAAACCTACAGCCCCCAGCCACACTGGGCTGCTCTCTCCAGCGGGGTGAACTTTAACCCTTTGAGGAGTTCATTGGCGGATGGGGCCAGGGGCCACAGGGACCAAGTTTGCTAACACTGTGGCTTCCTCTCTATTACCCACCTCCCTCTTCCAGAATCAGAGAGGCCAAGGGAGCAGCCTGGGCTGAGGCTGGGACAACTTGTGACCCCAATAGCAGGGAGAGTTGGACAGGCCCTATTGGGGGGTAGGGGAGGAATTGTGGTTTAGATGAAGGAAAGCCAGGACCCTCCTTCCCCTTCTCCTTAGATCTGACTTTCCTCTTCTAGAAAATAACCGATTGGACTAGAGAGATAGTTCCCAAAGTGTGAAAGAAGGAACTCGCTTTTTTGTGGTCTTAGCCAAGTACTTCCCCTTTCTGAGGCTCAGCTCTCTCCTTGGTAAGATGGGACAGTGATGGTTACTCAGCCCACCTCACAGGCATGTTATGAGGGTGAGAGGAAAGAAACATCAGGAAAGTACCCCAGAACAAGGTCTAGGGATGCTTGGAGGGCATATTTTATTGTTAGTGCCTGACATATGGTAGGTGCTCAATAAATATTTATTGGATGAATCCATTTTCCAGTTCCAAAGCATGTCCTATGAAACAGTCCCATGAGATGCTTCACAATAGAGAGATTTGTGGTAGAACGAGTTTGGGAAGTGCTGAATCCTGTTTCTTCCTCTTGGAGATGCCTATGTGCATTAGTTTAATAAAGACTCTGAGAAGCTCTTGGAGAAAGAAACCTGTTTGATTGTGAAATGTTTGCTTCCCCAACTCATTTGACCACTGTGATCCTTGTCTCCTTTGTTTTCCTCATGATTCTTGTGTCTGGGGATAAACTTGGATGCAGAGGTCTTCCTGAGCCTCTCTGGGTCTGGCATTCCAGGGCCTGTCCCAGAGCTGCCACCACTGGCCCTCTGCCTCTTGGGCTCTTGGCCACTGGTAGTGGGCGTTGCTGGTCCAGGGGCTATACTTGCCTGAGTGGGCAGTGGGAGGGTGCTGGAGGAGGAAGGAAGACTGAGTGGGGGACTGGGGAGACACACCAGTGGCCATCATTGGCTAGATGCTGGAAGGATGTTTGGATGTCCCAGAGGCCTGGGTGTCCCAGAGAACCTGTGTTTCCAAAGAGGTTGTGGGCTTCACAAGTTGGACTCTCCTCAGCCCAGGTTTTGGGAGCAAGGCTTACAGGCACCTAACTCTAAACCAGATCTTTAACGAGGCACTAACCAGAGGCTAACAAGGGCTAAGCCAGGTCTAAAACCCCCAGTGCCAGCAGCTGAAGGTTCCGGGGGAGATGGGGCAATGTAGTAGGCCCTCTGCCCAACCCCTCCCCCCCCAAAAATAAGCAGCACCAAAACCAAAGTTAAATCTAAACTTAAACATAATAAACAACTTTTCTAAAAACCAAACCAAAACAACAAACTCAGAGGGTTAAACCGACCCCCAGATCCACTAAAAACAAACAGAACAGCCCAACCCCACCCAGCTGGGAATTCTGAGGTGTCATACTGCTGAGTGTGGGGTGAGATTGGAGCTGGAGCGGGTTATATTGGCTGTCAGTGAGCGAAGCAAGGTCCCTTTAACATTTTCCATTTCTGTGCTTGCATGTCCAGGTGGGGAGGAAGGGCTTGGCTTACCAGGGCCTGGTCTCAGGCAGTGGTGGGCCTTGGCAGTCCGGGAGAAGAGAGGGGATCCTGGCCAAGGGTCAGAAGGCCTGGTCATAGGCGGGAGGTCAGCCTGGGCAGGTTGCTGCTCCCACACACCATCACACTGTCTCACCTCCTTCTCTGTTCTCACACGCACCGACTCCACCTTGGCCTGGCAGCTACCGCCTCTGTCTCTGTCTCTGTGTCTCCTCTATCTGCCTCTTCCAGGGGCTCCATGGCTTCATGGCTCGGGGCTGGACACTGGGGCAGGATGTTTGGGGAAGCACAGGGAGAAGATGGGGATGGACTGAGGGAAGAGGATGAAGAGGGGAGATGGCCTTGGAGCTGGAGAGGAGAGGGAATGGGGAAGGTGGGAAGGCTTGCACATGGTGGGGAGGAGGGGCTGGGCTCGTCTTCCCCAGCCCGTGTGTGCCCTGGGTGCCCTTCCCTTCTGGGGTCCCCACCTGGCTGGGCTAGGGGCTGTGGCTGACAAGGACTTTTCCTTTGGTTGTTTGCCCCTTCCTCATTTCTCCCTGTCCCCTCCTCCCTTACTGGCTTCCTCCTCCATTCCTCTTTCCTCTCCTTGGCTTCCTTCTCTTCTTCCTTCCCTTCCTGGTCTCCCCTCACTGCCTGCCCCTTCTCTGTCACCCCCTCCCCTCCCCCAAGGCCGCCAGCTGACCATCTTCAACAGCCAGGCTGCCATCAAGATCGGGGGCCGGGATCAGGGCCGCCCCTTCCAGGGCCAGGTGTCCGGCCTCTACTACAATGGGCTCAAGGTGCTGGCGCTGGCCGCCGAGAGCGACCCCAATGTGCGGACCGAGGGTCACCTGCGCCTGGTGGGGGAGGGGCCGTCCGTGCTGCTCAGTGCGGAGACCACGGCTACCACCCTGCTGGCTGACATGGCCACCACCATCATGGAGACTACCACCACCATGGCCACTACCACCACGCGCCGGGGCCGCTCCCCCACACTGAGGGACAGCACCACCCAGGTGAGGCCCCACTCTGGCTGGTGGATTAGGGCAGGGATAGGTGGGGATGGAGCTGATATCTGCATAGCTACAGTAGTGGTGCCTAGAGTGAGGGTCTAAGAGGTCTGTTGGGATCCTGGAGGCTGCTGTCTCTGACTTTGTTGCCATGGTGATGGGCAAGGTCACCTTTCAGGAAGTGGCCTTCACCCTAATGACCAGGCATCTCATGATGTGGGGGTGATCACTATTTCTAGAGGGACCATCCCCAGAGTTGGGGAGGAGTTTGATGGCCCAGTTATATGAGAGAAGACCACCCTACCTAAGAGAGGTGAAGTCTGGACTCGGGGTGAGAGTGGGATGGCTCCTTCTGCTTCCCCAGTGAAGGCCATGCCTAGTGTTCTGTGTGGGCAGAGAGTGGGAGATGGATGGTACCAGGCTGGCCTTGCTGTGGGCAGGGGTGACAGCATGGGAGGGCTGGGTGCAGTCACCTGGCATGGGCAGCTGCTCTCCAGAGGCTGGTGGAAGCTAGGAGGAGCCTCTCCTTGTTTTCTGGGTTCCCTGCAGTGGGAAAGCCCTGGCTGCAAGTTCATTGCCTTCACAAGCCCTCTCTATGTGACTGTGAGCAGGCACCACAACTCGGGCAGCTTCAGTGTCCTCTCCGTCTGTGCGTCTGAGGGAGTCTCAGGGCAGACAGTTCCCTGGTGCTCACCCCACCTGCTGATCTGGATGGCCCCAGCTGCCTAGTCCCAGGCTGCCTGCAGCACAGACTGGTGGGGAGGAGGGGCCTTGAAGCACATGGAGCTCACCCCACCTGCTCAGGTGTTTTATGGGTCAGGTCAAGCCCTAGTGATAGGGCAGGACTGGAGGGGCCTGCACACGGGGAATGGGGCTCCGCTGGAGCAGGACTTGCCTGTGTGACTTCCTGAGGCAGCCCAGGCTAGGCTGTTTTCTAGTTGTTGCCTCCAGTGCCTGCTCTGACCTTTAGCACAGGGAGGGCTCACACCTGGCATGAAGGCCTTTTTTGGCCACCCCTTCTCTCCCCATCATCCTGTCTGGCAGCCTGTGGCTGTTAGGCACTCTCTGTCCTTCTAGGGTGAGGGCAGGATCTGGGGGTGGCCATGAGGACGTGCCCCTCCCTCTGTCACCAGTCTGTCTTCAGCTTCTCCTCTGAGGGGTGGGCTCCATGCTTTAAGGCTCCTCCTCCCTGCCAGTGTGTGCTGCAGGAAGCCTGGGACTAGGCTAGGTGGGGCCATCCAGATCAGAGAGACAAGCCTGTACCCACTTCCTCTCTGCCAAGAAAGCTGAGGGGACCTGAAGACTTTGCCCCTAGGGAGCAGGGAGCCCCTTGGGGAAAGGTCTGGGCTGTACCCAAGGCTGGGTACCCACCATGCCCAGTGCCCTTCAAATCGTAGGGGATGAGGGGCCGTCTGGTCTCAGTGGGAGGGTGATGGGCAGATCATCCTGGTGGAAGAGAGAGGTGGGGGTCCCAAGAGTCACTGCTATGGTGAGGAAGCCCAAGATGGAGGCTGGTGCTGAGGGGGCAAGAATGCAGAAGGGAGCTGGGTCCTCCAGGCACCACCTTGCCTTTGGGTGAGTGAGGGCTGTTGAGTCTGAAGATCAGGGGCTGGGAGGAGGCAGGTTATGACCCTTTCAAGCCTGCTTGTCCTTGTCGTTCAGCCTAGCTCTCTCCTCCCCTTCCTGCAGTTTCTCGGGCTCCTTTCCTGCCTGGACTTTCGGTTTCCCTTCTTGGGTCTCCTCCCTCATACCCCTGGGCACCCCCCTCCTCCTTACACTCACTCATCTTGGGGATTCTCTTTCTTTGCAATCAGTAAGAGAGAAAATGCTGACAAAGTCGACTCCTGTTGTCATGGCAACCACAGCCCTAGTTATTGTGTGCAGCCGGGCTCTCTCAGGCTCCAGGAAAGGAGGTTGGGAAAGAGATGAGGGGTGATGGGTGGTGAAACTGGAGCCAGGAAACCCCTCCAGGGCCTGGTCCTGTTCTGCCTGTGCTGGCCTCTGCAGGCTCCGCCCCGTAGGGCCTTGCCTCCCCAGCACCCCTTCCCTGAGGCATCCTAGACCCTTTTGCCCAGGCCCTGCAGGTCAAAGTCTGGCGTCCACTCTCCTCACTTCCCAGAAATAAAAAGCACCACATGTGCTGTTTCATTGGGCCTCGGAAGCCATGAAAACCTGCAGGGCTGCTATTGGGAAGTTCCCTGTGCATAGGAGGAAGTGGAGGCCTGAGGTCAGCCAGCAAGAGATGGAAGGGCTGGGACTCAGACCAGGCTGGTCAGTCTCAGCCCAGGGGCATCCTGTGTACCACCGTGCACCTCAAGTGGCAGCTATGGGATCTGCTGACCTGCCTGGAACCTCTCTTTCCCCACCCCTTCTCTTGCCCCCCAGAACACAGATGACCTCCTGGTGGCTTCTGCTGAGTGTCCAAGTGATGATGAGGACCTGGAGGAGTGTGAGCCCAGTACTGGTGAGTGCCTTTCCCCCCTCCCCTGCCCCGGGGCCCTCTGTGACGCTACTGGGAGGGGGGCGACTGTCCCTGCCACCTGGCCCAAGCCCCAGGGCCTGCTGCCAGGCCTTAGCTTTCCCTGATAGTTCCACCTTGCCTAACATCCTCCCAGTCCCTCAGATGCTCTCTGGCAAGATGCCTTTTGGTTCCCAGCCCCTCAGAGGTAGTGAGGTCCTTAGCCTGGGATCCTGGGGTTGAGAGCCAAGGGGTGCTGGGAGAGAAGGAGGGAGACTTTTCCCTAGAAGATGAGTAACTGCAGCTCCCATGAGTCCCTGGGGTGGGGGAGGGTAACATGGCTTAGGAACTACAACTCCCATCAGTTCTTGGGTCCAGAATCACAACTCCCGCCTGCTCCTGAGGCCTAGTGCTCTCTAGGCCACTAGTAGAGGAGATCTCTTCTGGATCCTGGGCCTTCCTCTTTTCCTGGGTGTTGGGAGGTGTCCTGTGCTCTTGTCTGAAGGGTTCCCAGAGTGGACACTGCCAGGACTGCCAGGGCAAGGTGAGGCAGTTACTACACAGTGACTGCTCTGAATCTGATAGTGTGCTGGGTGGGAAGTCCCCTCTAGACTAGACTTGTGGTCTCCTGGGGAAGATTAGGGCCTGAGGTCTGGCCCAGATCCTAGTTGGGGAGCTGCTGTAGGAGGAGAGCAGGGCTGGGAGGGAAGGCTTTCCAGGGCCTTCTCCTGGAAGGAGAAGGATGCACACTTCAATGCCTCCATTGCTTTGGGGGGCTCTGGGCATCTGACACCTTCCTCCTGGGGCACTGGGGTCAGGGAGTGCTTTCTAGGCCTCTGCTTGATACTTCTTGCTGGAGCCAAGAATGCAGCCACAGAGAGAGACCAGGCTGGCAAAGCGGGGGTGGCCTTGAGTACTGCTTGAGAAGTGTGGGGTGTGGAGTGGTGCAGCGAGTGCCAAGGCTGCTCATTTGAGCAGGTTGGGGGTGGCCGGGAGCAGCTGGGGGAGGGTGGGATACTTGAGGCTGGCAGAGGGAACAGAGAAAGGACTGGATGTGGCCAGATTTCCCAGTGGAGGAGCGTGGGCCTTGGTGGCTGCCAGATGAGTCTGTGGGAGTGGAGGGCCACCCACATTTCTCACTTGGGCTGCTGGAGACTTCTCCCCATTACCTTGCAATGGGTTGCACCTGGGTTGTTGGTACCAGAAGGCTGGAGGTTGGGGCAGGTGCTTGTGGGGTTGGAGGAGATGACGTGGTCAGAAGGTGGGCAGTATGCCCTGGGTATATCCTGTGAATCTGGCCTGGGGCCTCCCAGCTCCAGAAAAGACATTCAGGCTGAGGGTGGGCCACGATCTTGGAAGGAGTGTGGTTAGAGCATGGCCTGTGGAGCCTTGGGGCAGAGGCTCAGCTTCAAAAACCAAGGGCAGAGGGTTTCTGGGGCACAAGCCCCCAGATCCAGAGACTGAAGCCCAGTTGCCCTCCATGTCCTCCGAGTAGGCTAGAGCTGAGAGGGGTTATTCCCATGGGCCCGGGCGCAGGGACCTTCAGGGGAGCTGCCAGCTGCTGGGCCAGAAAGGCCTTCCCTTCCATAGCCCAGGGCCTGTGCTTTCTGGGACAGATGCCTTCCTCTCTAGGAGGCCCCTCTGCTGAGTGCTGCCACTTCTTCCCCCAGGGCGATCTTGGCTCAAGGATGCACACTTCAATGCCTCCATTGCTTTGGGGGGCTCTGGGCATCTGACAGCTTCAACACACAGCACCCCCTGCCCTGCTTTACTGCTTTGAGCTCTAGGCACTTATTGGTGACTCCTGTGGCCAACACAGCACTGCTAGCCCAGGCCTGTGATGAGTGGCCCCATGAAAGCTCTGGGATGGGGCTCTGTGGACAGTGGTCTTTGAGGGTCCTGAGGAAAGGGCACTGAGTGGCATTACCACATGTGTTCATACACAGGTGCCCATGTTCACACACTCTGGGACAGGAACTCCTGGGTAAGAGGAGGAGTCTCTGCTTTCCCTGCACCCTGCAGAGGGGTATCTGGGGCCAGATGGTCACCACGTAGGGACATGCAGTACACACTGGACCCCACCTGGGCCATACTTTGTCCACCCAAGTTCTAGCCTCCCAGCCCTGGCTTGGAGTCTAGTCAAGGGCCTGGGTCTGATGCTGAATGGGTGTATTGGTGGTCTGAACTCTTTTAGGCTGCATTAGGGCAGAGGGTGAGGAGGAGTTGAAGCAGGTGGGTCAGCTGGTTCCCAGTCAGGGATCTGTGAGGTCACTGACTATTGAGCCACCCTCTTGGGAAAAGGGACAAGTAGAGGATGAAGGGTGGAGGAGGTCTAGAAGTCTGGGATAGGGAGGGACTGGTAGCCGTTCCAGCAGCCAGCTTTAAAAATAGGGCCAGGAGGGAGGGCAGAGTGCACTCTGGAATCCCCAGAGGAAACTGCCAGAAGCCACAGCCTCTCCCCCAAGCCTGCATCGCACATGCTTACATGTCCACATTTGTACCACAGTGAAAGGTTTAACGATGGATCCTCATCATCCCAATGGGAGGCCAGGCAAGGACCAAAATGACTCCAGGGTCTCCCAGGCTGGTGTAGACCATGCCATGCCATCCAGATCCTCTCCAGCCAGTCTCTCCCAGGCCCCAGTGCAAGGAGGCTTTTCTCCAGCAGATGGCCAGGCCTCCCTTGGCTCCAGTGTCAGAGGTGGGGGCAGCCTGGCAGGAGACCCCATGGTGTTTTACCTCTCCTACCTTGCAGATCCCCATCCCTGTGTCTAGGATCATTCCTGCTCGCTCACCTTTCCACCGTTTTCCTAACCTGGGCTCCTCCACAGACCCTGGCCCATACTTTCTCCCTTGTTTAGTGAGACCATCATCTACATGGTTATTTTAGCTGAGGTTGGCTTTTGAATGGGAGTGTCTTTAGTGGGGCATGCACCATTAGTAATGTGACCCACTGCTAGTTGTCTCAGCTGGCCCAACCCACACATTGTGTTCTGGGCCTGGCCCCTGAGGGGATCTGACTTTGCACAACCTGAGACATATAGGAAGAGAAGAGCACATACAGGCTCAGACCCACAGAAGCAGTGTCTGTATGCACATGTATGACCAGAGGCACACACACATACAGCCCTGCACATACATTTACAGACCCACCAGCAAGCTCACATGGACCCACTTCCACACACACACACACACACACACACACATTCAAACCTAGAAGAGCACACACTATTTATACCTAGGCCAACAGAGGCGCACACATGCTTAGACTCCAAGAGACATGTGTGTGTTTCTAGCCTTCTGAAGTCCATACACACAGATACACACCTGTTGAGACTCACAGCTCAAACTCATGCACACATGCACAGCCTAATGAAAGCACACACATGTACTCAGAGCTACCAACTCTTGCGTGTGCGTGCTTAGAGCTCCAGAAATACCCACAGAGGCACTCAGATGCACACGTGTGTACCTACTCAGCTCCCAGAGGTTCACACTTGCATGTGTGTTCAGTTGCACCAAGGCACACACACACATTGTGTGTCTCAAACTTACCAAGGCACTTGACTGTGTTCTGAGCTATGTGTACGTGCATGTTCAAAACCACTGAGGCACACTCACACACTATCTACTGACAGCCATGCTGAATGTTCAGAATCACACACACATGCTCAGACCCAGAGACAGACGTGCATATTGCAGACACTCAGGACACACACATCTGTGTTCAGACCTGAGTGTGTGTGTGTGTATGTGCTTAGGCCTAGTAAGACATATACCTTGTGACACACCCTTGGACTCATAGATTATACATCTGTGCTCAGCTCAGTGGCACATGTGTACAGATCCACCTGTGTAACACACACAGGTGCTTAGACCACAGAATCCTACACCCATGTTCAGACATGCAGATGTTCACATGTGTTTCAGAACTGCAGAGGCATGTAGGCATGTTCAGATCAGGCAAGTAAGCAGTGTGCTTAGACCCACCATAATGCACATGTGTGCCCACATGCACTCACAGAAATGCATATCTATGACCAGGCTCACAGAGGTACATGTGTGTAAGTATACTCACCATGATGCACACATACATATCTGCAGAGGGGTGTACTCATGCACCAACATGTGCATCCAACCCCCAGATGCTGACATATACACAAAGGTGCACCTGGATAAGACTCACAAGAGTTCAGGTGTGCACATTCTCAGAGGCAGGCTGTGTGCTCAACCTCAGGGGTCTACATACACACACAATTTGTTCGGCTTCACAGACCTGCACCTCTCCCACCAAGCCCACCCCAATAGAAGCTCATATTTCCATGCACACTCATGTGCCGAGTGCCACAGTAGTGTACACACACACACACATGCTCACCTGCTGAAACATACATACTGGTTCACACTCACTGAAGAATACATAGGTATACACATACACAGACGTGCAAGGTCATGTGCTCAGACCTGTACAGAGGTGTAAAAACACACACACACACTCTCGGGCCTCCATTAGCCCACACAGGTGCAGGTGCACTTCTGTGCTCCAAGGTACCCATGCAGTGGCACACAGAAGGGCACACACATATCCTCAGACCTGTAGGGCATGCACACATGTTCAGACATAGTACAAGGCATGCCTGTATGCCTGTGTGCTCCCACTCAGGCAAGTATACGCAGTTGTTTAGACCCACAAAAGCACACACATACACACATGTATATTCAGATTCACCCAGGTCTACATATGCTCAGACCCACAGAAGCAGCCTTCTGCACTTACTCCATGCAAGCATCCCTCCTGAGGCATTGCCCTCATGCACACATAAATGAGACCCTCAGAGGCACATGCAGGCTTAACTCCACAGAGTCACAGACACATTTGCCCAGACCGGTAGAACCACAGTGTGTTCAGATTCCAAGAGGGTCTCAAAGTAGCACTAGTTGCTATAATAGACAACATCTATTGGTTTAACACATAGACATGTATTTCTCATTCACCTAAGTTGTAAACAAGTGTTCCTGATTGGTGGGCCACTCTTTTCCAAGTGATGACTCAGGGCTTGGTCCCTCTCCATCTTGTGGCTGCACCATCTTCAACAGGTGACTTCCTGAGTTGCAGTGGCATGGAGTTGTGAAGTGGAAGATTTTATGGGCCAGCTGTAGGAGAGGCTCCCAGGCTCCTGCCCACATTCTGTTGCCTGGAGCTCAGTCATGGGGCCCAACCTAACTTTAAGGAAGGCTGTGAGGTGTGGCCTTGCTGTGCCCTCAGGAGGAAGCAGAAACAGGTCTGGGGCCCAACTAGTGAATGATTTGTCACTGGCTTGCCTGTGGGTCATCAAGGATCCATGTCACTCTTCCTCACCTCCAGGACACACCTACCCCTCCCCAGGAGACCACCCAAAGTCCCAACCATTAGGGCATTCATCTCAAAGCTGATGATGTCTGGGAGATGGTGGCTCTCCACATCCGGTCAAGACCTGGCTCCTCTGGAATGGGGACCCATATGTGATCCAGATACCCAAGAACTAAATGGATCATTTATCTCACTGCTCCCACAGCCCAACACACACCCAGAATACTGTGGTGTGGGGCAGAGTCGACAACCGTAATACAATCTCCCATACAAAAAAGGGAAAAATGCAAGACACACAGCAGCCTAGATTCACACAGGCCAATGTGTGCTCCTAGCGCTGAGGAAATCCAGCAGGCAGGCAGGCCAGGCGCTCTGCCCCTGCAGTAGGGGAAATTTCTTCATTAAACCCTGGAAGAGACTCTGCTCTCCGGGGGAGACTCCCCTCTCCTTTGTCTGGGGTCCCTGGCTCTCCCCTCTGGGAAGTTCCTCCTGGTCCTCCCATAGGTGTTGTCTGAAGTGGGTGTTGGGAACAATGTCCTCCTTGGGGGTGCTGTAGCATGATAGCCTACCCCTGCTCATGCAGATTTGGGGCCCAAGGGTGGTTTAAGGTTCAAAGTAACCATACCTAGACACAGTTCTCAAGCCTCACTTATTTCCGTGTTGCTCCGCCCCCATGCCTCTTTCTCTTCATACAGTGGTGACTGTCTTGAGGACATTTGAAACAATAGGTGGGAGGTTGGCTGGGGGGCAACCCCTAAATCTGATCCTTGAGCAAGGCTGAGTGTTCTTATTGGGTGAGGGTGAGAAGCTTTACTGCACCATTGTCCCTCAAAGCCTTTTCACTTTTCTCTCTTACTGTTTGGAAGCAGTGGCCTCTTCTGACTCTTGTGGGATACAGAATTCTGGGCTGTCTGTATTCTTTTCACTTCTGCTTGCAAATCAGCCAATTCTTGCTTCCTCATACTCCTTGCCTCCTTGGTCTCCTTCTTGTACTATGCCACTAAAAGCAGAAAGTAGAAGCCTCATGGTCACTGGCCTTTCCCAGCCCTTTCCCTCAGTGCCCAGAGTCCACAGGCAGTGCCTACCCTTCAGGTCCTCATGAGCAACGGTGCGCACCACATGCTTCACCACTGCATTACGTGGGTTTCATCTTCCCAGCCTCCACGCCTTGGATTGTCACGAGTGCCTTCTCAGGTTTGTGTTATCGTGACATCCATTTCTGGTTCCAGTGTCTATATTAGTTAAAGTAACATTTGTTTCTGTAACAGATAAGCCCCGGATCTCCGTAGCTAATTCAAGAGGCGTTTCTCACTCAGGTGCACCCTACCTGGGTGTGGCTGATCAGCAGGTGGCTGTGCTGCAAAGAGTGCTTTAGGAATCCACACTCCTCCCATCTGTGGCGTCTCCATTTTCAACCTGTGGTTTCCAACATCACTGTAGGAGAAGGAGCATGGAAGGTGGCACCAGGAGGCTGCTGGGGCACTGGTATGGGCAGTGCCCACTACTCAGTCACACACCAGGCCTACTCACAAGGAATGTCGAGAAATGTAGTCTTACTGCCCAGGAGAAGGGAAAATGAGTTTGGTGAAGGATGCGTTCCCTGGGGTGCACTGCTGGTGCTCGGATGCCGTGGTGCACTCTCATGTTCTGGGGCACGTTCATATATGCACATGTGCACATAGAACTCAGACCCAGGTTCAGTGGCCGGCAGGCACATGCCAGAGCCAGAGGTCCACGCACTGACATGCACACGCTCATGCTCAGATCCATCTAGGTTCACGTACATGCATGTACACATGTGCTTGGGGCACAGAAACACAGATCCTCTGTGTGTGTGTGCGTGTGCATATGCCACAATGTACCATTTTTTTCTTACCTTGAAATACCCTGGCCTCTGCCCTTGCTGTACTGGTGCTTGTGGGTGGTAGAGGGCACCTTCCTTCAGGGCACCATACACAGTGGCACAGATTGCTCTCTGCTCGCACAGGTGAGTAGGGGCTGACATCCGCCCAGAGCTCTGCTTGCCCAGCCGTGTGTCCTGGGCACCAGAACAGGACCGTCCACTGAGAGGAAGAATGGTTTTTCCAATATTGCATGAAGGTACTGTTTGTGAAGTCATGTACCACAGGGTCACGTCCGCATAGAACTGTCTTTTCTAACCCCCGTGAAATGCCATGTAGGCTGGTGGCTTTCTTGTCCCTCACAGCCTGGGCAGGGCCTCCAGCTCACTGCTTAGTCTCAGACATGCTCAACCTCAATTCTAGACTCCCCTTTGGGGGTGGGCACACCTTACTTGGGTGAGAATGGGGTTCTTGGGTAGATTTCCAGGCAGGAGCCTTCTGTTCCCTAAGGGCAGAAGGGGCTAAGTTTGTTGGGCCGGCAGCCCCCAGAGGAAGGAGAGTTGAGGAGGAAGGGGAGATCAGGAATGGCTGGTGGTCTCCCTGATCAGGGATGGCATTCTCTAGTAAGTGGGACCCACATGCATTGAAATTCAGCTTTTCTTAGGATGCAGAGGAGTGTTGGGTGGGCGGGTGGTGTCTGTGGTAAGTATGCACCTGTGAGTATTTTCCAAATGCCACAGCTGCCTGAAATTGGGGAGAGGCAGGAGGCTGCCTGGGGTCCTACCAAACTCCACTGACTCCTAGGAGCACCCCATTCCAGGATGCATCCTTGGTGTAGAGCTGGACCATGAGTCATTGTGAGTCTGCACCCACAAGGCCCAGCAGCACAGGCAGCAGTGGGGCTTTTGGCAGGGAGGAGTCTCTGAGGATTCTGGTCCTCCCCTCCTCCAGGTCCTGCCAACTCCTCGCCAGGACAGCCTCTTCTGATCCTTCCTGAACTGGTGTATGATCCGGGAAAGCCCAGCACCCTAGGTTAGGTGACTTGACTGCCCCCAGAGCCTAGGCCGGGTTGAGTGAGCCCAGGGAAGGAAGTCCTCATGCGTTCTCATGGGTTCTCCAGAGCCCTTTATCTTGTGGAGAGGAAGTGGGGTGTGGGACACTGGGAGGAAATGGAGAGGAAGCCATGTGGAAGACAGAAGCTACCATGAGAAGGAGGCATCAAGGGGGCGTCATGGCAGTGTGGAGGGTGTGGGTGAGGGGAGGACACCTTAGGAGATGGTACAGTCAAAGCCTTGGGCAGAGAAACCCCAGAGGAGCTGCGGATGCAGGGACAGGACTGGGACCCAGATATGGAGACCAGGAAGCAGCTGGGGTTGGAGGAGCAAGAGGTCAATGTGAGCAGGCCTGGGAGGAGTCTGGGGGCAGAGGAAGGCTGCAGAAGGGTGACCCGAGGAGCCTGTGTGTCCCAAGGGCTTAGCTAGGGCAAATGGTTGTAGGGGGCTCAGGCTGGGTAAGACTTGTCTGTGGTCCAAGACTTGAAGCCCCCCATGCCCTAGCCTGACTGGGGGACAGCAGGTTGGTAGAGAGCTGAGCTCTGTGCCCTGATCAGCCTGTCAGCCCCTCTAGGGCAGGATGTGGCCTCAGCAAGGACCTCCTGGTCTGGTCCTGTGCCCTGGGCCTGGCACTTTGCTGGGGCCCCAACTATGGCCAGCCAGCTTAGGCCAAACCTTGATGCTGGGGTTTCCAGCAGCAGCTGGTGGCCCAGTCTAAGATGGAAGGTGGCGAGCTGGGGTAGGAGATGGTTTGTAGAGAAAGGCTCCTGCCAGGCTGAGCTCTCCACAATGCCTGCTGCCTAAGAGGGTGGAGGGGGTGGGGTGTTTAGAACTCTGCTGCTCTGGCCTGTGAGAGAGACACCCACTCCCTTCCCTAGATACCTAGCCTGGCCTGGCTCAGAGGAAATGCCTGAGGAATATTGCTCCCTTTCCCCTGGAAAAGTATAATGAGCCCCAACTCTGTGCCAGGCCCACTGCCGTTGGCCCTTCCCTGGCAGTGAGTACAAAGCCATGCCTCCAGGACAGAATTGGGGTATGGTGTCAGAGGCACTCAGGCAGGGAGCATCCTCTGCCTGGAAGAGGAGGTGTTTGACCAGACTCTGAGATGTCAGCAGGGAAAAGTGTTCTGAATAGAAGACAAAGGTCAGGTAGAGGGCTGGTGGTATGGACCAGCAGGAAGGACCCCAGAGGCACTCAGGGTTCACGCGGGGAGGGGAATCCTGCCATGATTGGGCCCAGGTTACCACCGCTCGAGGGGCTGCCAACCCTTCTGAGAGCTGACAGCTGAGTTTGCCCCTTACCTGGGGACCAGGGTGCTGGCTTTCCTCGCCTGGGTCCCAGGTGGGTACAGGAAGACATACTTGTTCATCCAAAGGCTAGAGGTCCCACGAGAGCCAAGCCTTGGCCTCATCCTGGGCCTGGAGCCCAATACCCCAGTTTTATAGATGAGGAAACTGAGGCCCAGAGACTGGAAGAAAGTTGCCCACAGTCACGCAGGAACTCAGTGACAGAACAGGTGTTCTGTTATCCAAGTTCACATCCAAGCCAAGAGTCAAGTAGTCCCAAGAGATTCCTGGAGACATTGGGAGGATGACTTAGGCTTTCTTGGGCTCCTTATGAGATCTAACCCTTCCCCAGCCTCACTTACCTTGCCGGGCACCTACACCTGGTGACCTTGGGAAGTCCTGCCCACCCAGGCCTCAGCATTCTTATCCATAATGAGCTGGGATCGGATAGTCCCAGCTCCACAAAACATGCTGCTTTGCTCTTAGCTCAAAGTTTTTCACTGTGACTGAGCCTTTGGAGGGCCAGGAGCCCTGGGGTTTCAAAATCTAGGGTGTAGGTGAGCCCCTGGCCAGGGGAGATTGGAGTCTGGTTGGAAGAGCAGCCTGGGGAGCTCAGCAAGGCTTCAAGTTCAATGGAAAGGTCTTGGCTACAGGCTGGCTTGTGTGGGCAAGAACAGCTCTGCGACATTACTGGAGCTTGTGATCTGAAGGTTGGCAACAGTGTTTGAACTCGGCGCAGAGGTAGAGGGCTGTGGGTGGGTGGGGAGCAGGAGAAGACAACCAAGATGTGAAGGTGGAATGTGGCTGGTCTGGCTGCAGTGGGGCTGAAGTGGGGCAGGTGGGACCTGGCAGTGGAGGCCCCGGGGTGCTTTTCCACCAAGAGGCTGAGGGGCTTCTGGGCACGATCTAGGAAGACCACACCCTGCAGAGACCAGCAAGAGGCACTCAGATGTTGGCAGGGCTTAGGCTCTGCTGGAGAGCCAGAGAGGAAACCTCCAGCCCTTGTAAGGCCCAGAGGTGCCCCTGCAAGAGGAGCAAGTCCTCCCACCAGCCACCTAGAGCCAGCCCCAGCTCCCTTCTACCCCAAACCAGGAGGTTGCACTATTTTGCTTTGAGAGGAGGCCCAGGAGGCTGATGGGAGTCACAGTTATTGACCTAGTGGCTGATGGGAATTGTGGTCTGCACTCCTCCAAGGACTGATGGGAGTTATAGTTCTCACCTTTTGGGGGCTGATGGGAATTGCAGTTTCTGCCCACGGGACTCCAGTTATAAGACCTAGAGATGGGGAGACCCATTCTGCCCTCACAAAGCCCTCCCCACTCATTCCCATGGGCCCTATTTAGCAGGTGCTTCCCTCCCAGATGGCTGTGTATGTATTTTCTTTTCTTTTTTTGCTTTCTTCTTCTTTCCGTTGTTTTATTATTGTTTTAACAATAATAAGAGGGCCAGAGGCAGTCAAGCCCTGGCCAGGTCCTGGCGGCCCATGGGGGTTCTGGGGAGGGGGAGGGGGGAAGTCAGTGGGGGTCAGAGGTGGAGGGTGAAGAACAAGAAAGTTGGGGAGTTAGGCTTAGCTCAGGAACCATGTGTCCCTGCCCACTTCCCTCACTCCTTCCTTGTCCCTCCCCACCTCCCTGCCTCTACATGGCTTCTCCCTACCCCTCCCGGAGTCCTATGGGACAGGACTCTGCTCGAATGCATCCGACTCCTCCCTGCCCACTCTTCCTCATGGGCCACCTCACCTCCCACTTTCGATGTCTCCCCTCCCATGGCCACCCTGCAATTAGCCTTCCAAGCCCCCTCTCATGGCCGTCCCCTCCCAAGACCTCTCACCCATGTAGCAATCCCTACATGGCTGCCTGTCATGTCTCTACTCTCCAAGCCCTCCTGCCCACTGTTCCTCCCTCCCCCATATGCTGACACCAAGTGGTGGAAACCGCCCCTCAGCCCCAGCCTGCCCTGTGCAGAGTTCAGCTTTGTGTTGAATGAGGGGGAGAGGGACAAGTGAGGGCGGAGAGAGTTCAGGAGGAGGCAGGATGTGCAGGGAGCGGAGAGTGAGGGAGGGAGATACCAAACAGATAGACAGAAAACGTTGTACGGAAAAGTTGTTTTTTCTTATTTTTTCCGGGAGAACCCGCTTACACAGCTCTGTTTGTAATTTTTTTCTTCATGCTAAAATCACACGGCCTATTTGTTGATGTAAGTTGCCTGAATTCCGTGGTATGCTATCTTCTTTTTTAAAAACAAAAGCAAAAAAAAAAAAAAAAAAAAAAGCAAAAAAAGAGAAAAATCTAGAAAAAAAAAACCCTAAAAGATACTGTTGTTAGGTTTGTTTAAATGCTGCTGTTGTATCTGTTTTTAAAGCCTTAAACCAGTAGAGTTTTTTTTTCTGTTTCTTTTCAATTTCCTTTCCTTTCTGTTCCTTTTGATTTCTTAAGACAAACAAAAGACCAAAACCCAGAGTGTCACAGAGCCCGTGCGTGGGGTGCCCAGGGCATCTGAGCCGCTGCCCGCTTAAAGCGCAGTGCTCGGCCGGCTGGCGGGCGGGCCCAGCCCGCTCTAGTCTCCGCCAAAGCCAATTGGAACCGATTTGGGTGTGTGAGGCTGTTGTTTCTCTCTCTGTGCCGGCCCCCTGCGCCCTGGCCCTCGCTGACGCCCTCTCTTTTCTCTTCTCTCTCTTGTTCTAGGAGGAGAGTTAATATTGCCCATTATCACGGAGGACTCCTTAGACCCCCCTCCCGTGGCCACCCGATCCCCCTTCGTGCCCCCGCCCCCTACCTTCTACCCCTTCCTCACGGGAGTGGGCGCCACCCAAGACACGCTGCCCCCGCCCGCGGCGCGCCGCCCGCCCTCCGGGGGCCCGTGCCAGGCCGAGCGGGACGACAGCGACTGCGAGGAGCCCATCGAGGCCTCGGGCTTCGCCTCCGGGGAGGTCTTTGACTCCAGCCTCCCCCCCACGGACGACGAGGACTTTTACACCACCTTTCCCCTGGTCACGGACCGCACCACCCTCCTGTCACCCCGCAAACCCGCTCCCCGGCCCAACCTCAGGACAGATGGGGCCACGGGTGCCCCTGGGGTGCTGTTTGCCCCCTCCGCCCCAGCCCCTAACCTGCCGGCGGGCAAAATGAACCACCGAGATCCGCTTCAGCCCCTGCTGGAGAACCCGCCCTTGGGGCCCGGGGCCCCCACGTCCTTTGAGCCGCGGAGGCCCCCTCCCCTGCGCCCCGGCGTGACCTCAGCCCCCGGCTTCCCCCATCTGCCCACAGCCAACCCCACAGGGCCTGGGGAGCGGGGCCCACCGGGCGCAGTGGAGGTGATCCGGGAGTCCAGCAGCACCACGGGCATGGTGGTGGGCATTGTGGCGGCGGCGGCGCTCTGCATCCTCATCCTCCTCTACGCCATGTACAAGTACCGCAATCGTGACGAGGGCTCCTATCAGGTGGACCAGAGCCGGAACTACATCAGTAACTCGGCCCAGAGCAATGGGGCAGTGGTGAAAGAGAAAGCCCCGACTGCCCCCAAGACGCCCAGCAAGGCCAAGAAGAACAAAGACAAGGAGTATTACGTCTGAGCCCCTGGCACCGCGCCCCACTGCCAGCTGCCCCTCCTGGGAGGGCCCGGGAGGAGGGTGCCACCCTCTCCCTGCCAGGGGCCTGGGGACCCTCTCCCTGGCTGCCTCAGGCTTCTCTTACGAAGAGGAAACGCAAAAAAAGAAAAGGAAAAACCCCGTGCTCGCCCCCTTCCTCCTGCCGTCCACCGCGCGGCCTCGTCAGTCCCAGGGCTGACTGTCCCTCTCAGCTCTGCGCCTGCCAGGCAGGGCACGTGCTCACAGCCCTGGGTTGATTTATTTTTTTAAGGGGTGTAGTTTTATTTTGGTGGGGTTGGGTGGGAAGGAAGGCTGGGGGTTTTGTAAAGTGTCCACTACTCGTTCTGTTAATTTTCCTCAATTTTTCTTCTTCCTCCTTCTGTCCCTCCTGCCTTCCTTCTCTCCCCAAGCCCTCCAGTCCCCATCCCAGGCTTGCTGTGTCTCACTGTCCCCACCCTTCTTTCCTACTTCTTTTTTTGTGTGTCTCATTTCTCCCTTCCTTTCCTCCCTTTGGGTTTCCAGAGTTGGTGGGAGAAGGGCGGGAGGGTGGGCCCGAGTGGCCCAGTGGGTGGGTGGGGTGGGGTGGGGCAGTGGGCTTGTCCCCAAGTGCCCCAACTCCCCTCACCAGGAGAGGCACCTGCTTGGTGCCGCCCAGGGAAGGGGCTCAGGCCTGGCTGAAGGCCTGTTCTGTGTGTGCCGCCGGGCGACGTGCATTGATGGGGAAGCTGCTGGAGGAGCAGGGGTGGGGGGTGGGAGGGAGGGGAAAGGCAAATGCAGATATATATTACAGACAAATACTCTAGATTCCACGAGCAGCAGCCTGTGGCACCTGCTGGGCGCGGGCAGCAGGGAAGAGGGAGCAAGGCATTGTCCACAGACTGCTGGGGTCACTTCTCTGCCCACGGGCTCCCTGCTCCCCCAGTTTTTTTTCTCTCTTTGTTAACAAACGTGTCTGAGTCTTGGAAAACACCCCAACCCCGGAAATGTGTGGGAAAAAGAAAACAAAAACTTTCCAAATTCCAACGGTCCTGTGCAGTTTTTTCGGGGTGGGTGCTGTTAGATCCTGGCTTTGGGCTGGGGTCTGGGCCCACATGGGGGCCCACAAGATCTGGTAAGTTGCTCCCGAACTTTTGGGCGTAGCGTGGCTTTGGGTTCCTGGGATGACTTGTCTTTGTCTCACGGGGTCCTGTGTCCTGTATCCCTGCTGGGCTGAGGCACGTGGCTGGTCTCTGGCCGGTTCACAGACCTTAGCTTCTCAGGGAGGCAGACAGATCTCTGGAGACCTTGTGTTGCCCCTTGATGGCTACTGGACTCACATCTCGGGGCATGTGTGCCTGGGCACTGACCTGGGTGCGGGACAGATGCTGCCTCATCCTTCAGCAGCCCTTGGAGGGAGGAGGTGATTCCTGGGCTTGGAGACCTTCAGTGGCTGCTCCCAGGTCTCGAGGTGAATGAATGACTGAGTCCATGTGGTCTTCTGTTCTGCCTGACTCCAGAGTCTGTGCTCTTCCTCTCTGGGGATTTGGACCCTGGTACCCTACCTTCCCCCAAGTCCACTCTGGTTGACTGTGGGCAGCTGCTGGAACTGAAGGTGGAACCAGGGCTGGCCAACTCGTCCACCGTGTTTACTCCTTTGTGGAGACCCTAACAGGTCCATGGTCCAGACGTGTTAAGAGATGGGTCTGTATTTGTTAAGCCTCTCAGTCGCAAGGGACAGATACCCACGTGTACAGCATTGTCAGGAGGGGAGAGCGAGGAGGGTTGCGGACCTCGAGGGTGGCAGTGGTGGGGCGTTGCACCACCTGGCACAGGAGACGTGACTCAGCCATGCTGTGTCACTCAGGGTCCCTCTCTCGATTGGCTTCTCAGCCCTCCCCTCTGCCAGGCTTCCTTACACCCTTGGCTTGCCATCCCCTCCACTGCCCAATTCTGCATCTTGATCTTCCATCTGCAGCAGGCTCTGGCTGTTGACCAGCTCATCCTTGCGGCATTTTGCAGTTCAAAAGCCTGGTCCATCTTTAGGCCTGGCTGCCTCCATGCCTGCAGGAGCCCCACCCTTCAGCTGAGGAACATCCCTTAGTGGGAGTGGCAGGTACTGACCTGAGCAGCCTCCAGCTGTCTCCAGAGGCCAAGGTCAGTCTCATCTCCCTCTCTTCCTTCTCTCCATCTCTGAAGGAAGCTTTTGTCTTGGGACCCTCCCCACCATGGTGCCCCCCCCAAGACATCTTGAGATTCCTCCTGCAAAATCCTAACAAGGGTGAGAGAGCAGAGCCCCAGGTGTGGATTTCTATGGACTCAGCCCCTCCTTGCCCTTCTGATCCAGCTCCTGAGGGGTGAGGCTTGGGCCCTGCTTGTCCCCCAACTGCTCACAGTCTTGGAGCCAAAGTCAGCATCATTGAGGTCAGCTCTAAGCACCCGTAGAAGTCTGGGAGAGGCCCTGGTTTGGGGCATTCTTGCTGGGATGTCCTGTTCCTGGGCTGCTGATTGGAACCTTTGGGACTTCCTGTCGCTACTATCTCTGACCAAGGGACGGAGACAGCTTGGATTCCCCTCTTCCCATCACAACTAGCCAAAGAAACAAAGACAGGCAGGTAGGGGCTCCTTGGTGTTAGGAAGGGAAAGAATATCCTTACTCCAGAAATTTCTGGAATGACCCTAAACAGGATAGGGGACAGTATATCAGGGTAGGGGGGCAGGAAGAGGGGCAGTCCAGGAGTTGGAAGGATGGACCCCAGTCCTCCTGGTTGCCATATGACTGTGGGACTTGGTCTTTCTCTCTGCATAAGGCAGCTCAAGGGCTTGGTTATAAGAGGACAGACTCAGTCATTGACTCAGTTTACCCATCTGTAAGAGATAGTCACCTGATTCTCAGTTTATCATCTTGTGCCTCTGAGGTTGAACTTAGCATCTGGGCCTGAGTTGAGCTCCTCAGGGTCTGGCTGGCCTGGCAGTGGCCCCAGGAGTGTCCCAGACAGGCCCAGTGTCCAGGGCTTGATGGTGGCTGAGATTCCAGGCATCCTGGCTCCTTGGCGGGTGGTCCTCACAGGGATGTGTCAGGAACTTCCTCCTCAGGCCTCTCAAGGACAGGGATTTGGGGAAGAAGTTCACAGACTTGCCCTCATCAAGCAAGCCCCCAGGAGAGTGAACACCAGCCCAGCCAGTGCCCAGCGCTTCTGGATAGAACCCCCCCCCCCCACCGAAGGCAGATCTGGAGCCCATGGGGCTTGGTGCTACCTCTTCCCACACACCCTCCTGGGTGAACTATGGGCTTGGCTGGAGGCAGGAAAATGAACAAAGTGAGTCCTGAGCCACTTTCCTCATCCCTGCTGCCTGAGGCCTCCACCGCCATGGGGATGAGACTGACAAGGGTAGTTATGGGTTCTTCTTTCCCTTGGCTCCTCCACAGTAGGGTGTCCCCACAGGCTCTGAGGTTGGAGCCCCTGTGTGGGCATCAGAACAGAGTGTGTCCCAAGCATAGGCTTGCCATTCGGGTGGGCTTGTGGCTGCGGCTGAGGGGGACCCTTCTCCCTTCGCCGACACCCACTTGGCCACGGCAAGGCTGCTCACTCGCCAGAGGAACAGGGCCCTGGGCCTTCCCAGCTTTCAGGGCCTCTTGAGTTAATCGAGGGGTGACGTATGTTGGAAGCAGACAGGCCTTGGGTCCTGGAAGCTCGTGACTACCTGGAAGGACCAGGAGCAAGGCCACTCAGGATGTGGGCAGAGGAGTAGCCCAGACCCCCTTGGTGGGCTGGAGAGATATCCCAGAAGACAGGAGGGGACATCTCCCACCAGCCCTGGGTTCTGCCTTCTAGAAACTTCTGGATACCCTAAGGTCCCAAGAATGCTGTTCAAGGGTTCGAAAGGGCACTGGGCCTCAGCTGGGCAGCAGATAAGACAAAAGACAACAAGTCCAGGGCAGGCTGAGATGACTTTGTATTCAGGCATCTTCACAAATGGGATTCCTGCCCAGGGTTCTTTACTGAGGGGTGACCCCAGGTAGATGGCCGGAGGACACGGCCCCCCAGAGGCCCAGGGGCTGCAGCTGACAAGACCAGGCCAAGAAGTGACCCCCTTCCTGTGGGGGCAAAGAGTTGCTTTCTGTTTTCCCATTCCATGCGTGAGCATGTGCATGTGGGCACATGTGTGCACACATGGCTAATGTGTGTGTGTGGGGGTGGGGCACAGCCCTCGGTCAAGGTGCCCGGAAGTAGCAGGGCGGGCACAGGTGGACCCTGTGACTATCTGAGCATGGCCCCAGGGTGGTTCAGGTGACTGGGTGGGCTGACCGGGTCCCGGCTGGGCAGCAAATGGCTTCTGCCTGCACCCAGACCTCTGTGTGCGCTGCACTGCGTTTCCCCGCAAGCCATGCCTGTGGACACTGTGGGCCCCTGGCCTTGCCGCTGCCTCCAGGAGAGTTACTGGACACCCAGATGGTGAGGCTGGGTTGGGAGAGGCTGGGGGTGTTTGTGGCCAGAGTGGGGCTCTGGAGGCCTACTGACAGGTTTGAATCCTGATACTGCCCCCACCTAACTGAGTGTCATGGGCAATCGGGTTCTTCAAGCCTCAAGTTTTTTTCATCTGTAAAATGGGGCAACGTTTGCCCTACAGGGTTCAGGAAAAAGTGAAGTGAGATGATGCTTTGAGGTGTCCAGCACAACACAGGGCCCACAATAGGGGCTGGAAACAGCAGCCACCGTGGCCTGGCACCTGGGGCAGGAAAGCTGGCCTGGAAAAGGCCCATCCCAGCAAGGAGGCCCCAGAACTTTCCTCCTTCCCCCGACCTGGGAGGACCCTGGGGGGTCATCACTGGAGTCAGTGAGGGGCAGCCATTCAGTTTTTCCTTTATTCAATCCCTTGCACCAATGCCCCACTGGTCCAGCGCTGTGTGGGAGCTGGGACATGGAGTCATGGGACCGCGCCAACCCTCTGGGAACTCCTAGGCTGGCAGGGTGGGAGAAGGCAGGCTTGTGGCTGTAACTGTGGGTAGAAGTTTCACGGGCATCTCAGGCTGGCCCTGGAGCCCTGGAAGGGGGTCTGGGTTTGGGGGTTAAGTGGAGTCTGTCAGGGATAAGGGTGGGAAGGGGACAGCAGGCAGAGGATGTGGCGGGCAGGTGGCTGAGGTCTGGAGGGACATGGAGGGGGCCAGGGGTAAGGTTAACAAGGGCTTCTGGGTAAAGCTGTGGAGCTGAGACTCTACTGCTTGTGCAGAGCCAGGAGACGTCTTGACCTTGGATGGTGGTTAGCTCTGAGCTCTGGGCAGGTGGATGGGTGTGGGCGAACAAGTGGCAGTGAGGAGGCAAGCAGAGGGTTGGCAAGGCCAGCTCGTTCCCCTGGGCCTGACCCCTCTGCTCTCTGAAGCCATGAGGGCAGGGCGGGGTGATGGTGCACTGGGCCGCCTTCTGCAAATAAAACTGTTCTTTGCCCCTTCAGTGTTGAAGGGGGCCCTTTGGACTGTGAGAGGGGCAGGGCTCGGCTGGTGGGGCAGCCCTGGGGGAGAGTGGGGACCTCAGAGGACAGCCTCTGGGCCTCTGGAAATGGAGGCCTTTGCTTTCCTCCTGCCTTCTCCAGAGGACAGAAGAAGCCTCTTCCTCCAGCTGTCCCATCGCAGGCTCCCCAGGAGGCTAAAATTGTGTAGATTTCAGGACAGAGTTCCCCAGTGTGCCGTGTGTCGCCTTCTTTACTGCCCTGTTCAGGAAACACACGGGGGTGTGTCTTGGGGGTGCAGAGTAGCCCCTGACCTTTGACCTGTATCCATCCCAAGGACTCCAGGGAATACCACCACCCTGCTCTCGGGGGCCCAGAACTGAACTCCCAAGCATGTGATGGGTGGGGAGTATGTGTGCAGTAACTGCCCTGTCAGTCATCAGGGCTTTAGAGGTAGAATCTGGGGCCTGTGAGGTCCCCCAACAAGAGCTGGATCTCCCTCTCACAAAGGACTATCCACTCTTCTCCCTTTGGCCTCTCTCGGGGTGGACCTGGGGGAGCTTGGCCATTTGTGTCTCGAATGGTGGAGTGAAGGGCAGAGGACAAAGCCGTGGGTCAAAGCCAGCTGGAGACCCAGCCCTGGGTTGCCACTCTCCCAGAGATGTACTGTGTGACCCTGGGCCTATCCTATCTGTCTGGGCCTCTGCTTCCCCTCCGTCCAGTAATGGGAATGGGTGAGCAGGCTGC
This sequence comes from Rhinopithecus roxellana, assembly GCF_007565055.1. Taxonomy (NCBI): domain Eukaryota; kingdom Metazoa; phylum Chordata; class Mammalia; order Primates; family Cercopithecidae; genus Rhinopithecus; species Rhinopithecus roxellana. The sequence goes on along the minus strand of NC_044563.1, from coordinate 11,827,946 downwards.
CCTGTGCTGGGGTTCTCTGGTGGGAGGGAGGGCTGGTCCCAAGGCTGGGTCCACTCACTGGTTCTGCACATCTTGGATGGTGTCGGGCAGCGGCAGGCTCTGGGTCTCGGGCAGAAGCAGTGCGGCCAGGCCACTCAGCACCGGCACCGTCCCGTATACCAGCAAGGGCAGCCAGGGGCCATGGACACCCAGCAGCCGGACCAGAGGCCCCAGGATGGCTCCTCCACGGGCCGCCATCTGGCCCAAGCCCACTGCGGTCATCCTGCCAATGCAGATGCGCTTGTCAGCGCCTGGTCTGCCTGCTCACATCCTTGATCCCATACCTGGGCCAGGCCCACTTGGCCCAGGGAGGCCCAGGGGGTCAGGCTGGGCTTGGGACGCACCTGAGCAGCCCCAGGACCATGCAAGAGGGAGATGCATGACATGAACATCTAGGTCTGGGAGAAGCCACTCCTGCCTGGGGTTGCTCCGCAGCTCAGCCCAGGGCTCCCCTCTCCTGGAGCCCAGGCCCAGCCTCACCTGAGCACGGTGGGGAAGAGCTCGCTGCTGTAGATGGTGATGCAGGTGTAGGCGGCCCCCACCCCGCCCAGCCCCAGCACGGCCAGGGCTGAGCGCAGAGCCCCCATTTCTGTGGGTAGAGATGGGATTAGTGACCTTGGTGGGGGGCCCAAGATCAGACGGGGGCTCCCTTCAGCCCAGGGGGCTTGTCCTTGAGCTGTAGGCCTCTTTGCAAATGCTTGGGAGTCATCTCCATCTGGGAGTCCTGTCCTGTGTGGCCTCATGGCCACACCCGCAATCTGCTTCCCACTCAGACATCTGGAGCCAGCCCTGGAGTCCTCTTGACCCCCATTTCCCTCCCCCTGCAACCCATCGCTCAGTTCTCATTTTAACTCCACACTTTTCCCTGGTGCCACCCCTGCCACTCCTTCACCGTTCTCGCTGGCTCAGCGCAGACACTGCCGTCTGTTCCTAGACGGCTCCAGCAGCCTCCTTCCTAACAGAGTACCTGCTCTAGTCCAGCACCTCCAAGGAGGGGCCGAGGTCTCTGTTCCCAACCCGACCCCCCCAAGGTAGGGAAGCCTCTGGTGTACAGCTTTGTCCCCTCACCGTGGGGCACCAGCGTGTTGGCCAGAATGCAGAGCCCTGCCAGCAACAGGGATGCGGCCTGCGTGGGGCGGCGGCCCAGGCGGCTCAGCAGCAGCAGGGTGCCCATCTTGGCCGGGATGTCCACGACACCAATGAACATCTGGAGCAGGAAGATGTTGCTGCCCAGGGCCTGCAGGTCCAGGGCCAGGCCGAAGAAGGTGAAGCCAAAGGCGAACCTTGGGCGGGGGTCAGGGGAGTCAGGGTGGGGGTGGGGGTAGGGGGACAGTGGGCAGGATGGGAACAATGGGCGGGGGCGGTCAGGGTGGGGGCGCGCTACTCTTAGGTCAGTGTTCTGGCCCTTCAGCTGCAGCTCTGTGGGGTGGGGCCAGTCTCTAGACCGTTTCCCAGGTCCCTTTGCCAACATGGCTTTCCTTTGGGTTTGGCTGATGGGAGGTGCTGGTGAGAGGCTGGAGGAGGGGAGAAGCGGGGGATTTCTGCCTCCCTCTCTGTGTGGGGGCTTTGTCTGGGAGTGACTGTGTTCCTTCCGTGGCTCCAGCTGCTGCTAAACAGGCCTTCCTCCTTGGCCTTGGCGGTTTTGGTCTTTGCTGGATGGCCTGGGTCCCGGGCTCTGATGAGCCCGCTCTGCCCTCCCCAGCCCCTCCACACCAGGCAGGGGCACTTGCTGCCCATGCTGTTGCCTGGATCACCCCATCGTCCTGCCTGGCTCCCAGCCCTCCCAGAAGCTTTGTTAAGGACCTCGTCTACCGCATCTCTTCTATCTGCCTTGCTCCTTATTAAAGCTCTTCAGTGAGCCCACCCGGCCTGGGTTGTCTCCTGTCGGGAGTGACTGACAGAGGGGAAGGTGTCTGTGCTGCAGGCCAGCGGGACCAAGCAGAGCCAGCAGAGGCCGGGGCCAGGTGCCAGCGAGAGCCCCGATTCCAGGTTCCCCTGTGGAGGTGGGGTTGGGGGAAGGGCGTCTACCAGCACAACATGGAGATACAGGTCCGGAAGCGCAGTCCGGGCGTGCGGAGCAGTGTGCCCAGGCTGGCGGGAGCCTGGTCCATGCTCAGTTCCTCCCTCATGGCTGAAAGCAAGACCTGTGGAGACGGGGTGGGTGCTGTTGGCACTGGGGGCTCCAGGTGCCTCCTCCTCTCTGAGACCTTCTTCTCAGGGAGCTGAAGTCCTTGGTGGGTCTCCCAGGGTGCAGGGCCAGGGAGAGGGTCTGAGGGTCCAGGTTCGAGGAGGATCCAGCCTTACCTCAGAGGTCAGGGTGTCCCGCACTGCCCCCTTTCCGTTGATGGCAGCCACCCTCCACAGCTCGTGCAGGCCCCGGTCCAGCTTGCCCGTGGTGAGGAGCCATCGTGCTGACTCTGCCAGCCACCTTAAGTGGAGGGGGCATGGGAGGGGTCATTGCCTGTGGCCCCCAGGGCCTGGCCTGCACCAGCCTCAGACTGCTCCCCTGTACCCACTGCTCCAGGCCCAAGGCTCAGGGTGGCTGAGGACCCTGAAGGGCAGCCATTGGGCACCCTCCTTCCCCAGCAGGAGACCCCTTCTGCTTCCTTTCTCCCTCCTAGGGGTTGCGGTTGGGGTTATGCAGTTCTCATCCTGGGGCTGGCTGCTGGGATGGAGGGAGGGACGACTCCGTTGAACCCTTCCTGCCTCCCTCTGGGCCCCACAGCCTTTCCCCTACCTCACTAGGAACCTGGCCTGGTTGCAGTCAGGGCCCCTAGGGCTATAGGACCACTGGGTCCTGGCCGCTGCCAGGACCTTGACTATCTCCAAGGCCTCTGGGGTCCACCCCTGTCCTGGCACCTCCCATACCACACGCCCTTCCTGTCCACCCCATGGCTGCATCTTCCTCCTGCAAACAGCTTAACAGCCACCCTGGGACTCAGGCTGGGAGCAGGGTCCCCAACAGCACCAGTGCCCTCTGGCCGCACCCAGTCAGCCGATTCCCACACCTTCAGCACCCCTTGTGCCTGAGTCTCTCTGCTACCTCAGCCTCATGAGCCCAGACCCTCCCCTCCCTGTGGCAGGACTCAGCCCCTCACACTGACCTGGCTCCCACTACCCTCAGTGTCAAATTGAGCTTATGCCACACCATCCTGCCCCACCTGCCGAGCGCCTGCCATGCCCACCACTCTACACAAGGCCTGCCTCTAGGCCTTGGCTCCTGCAGGTCCTTCAGCCAGACGTGTTGTCCCCTATGAGCAGCCGGGGGGGACCACCTGCCCTACACCCACTGGGGCCCTGAGCTCCTTAGGTATTTGCAGAACAGAGGGGAGAAGTAGAGATTCTACTTCAGAGAAGTAGGTGCATATTACAGGTAGAGCTGATGAAGCCTGGTGACCCCGTGGACTTGGTGGGGGGATGGTAAGGGAGAGAGAGGCATCATGGCCACTGTGACTCGGCATCTGGTGAGTTCAGGGGTTGCTCCCCACGCTGGGGAAGGCTTGGGGAGGAGAGGTCTAAGGAGACGTTTGTGGAGATGAGACACCTATAATGGAACCATCACACAGGCAGTTGGAGGCGCGAAGCTGGAGGTCAGTGGGGGAGGCAGGACCGAGTGGAGATTTGGAGTCTGCAGCATTTGGAGGGAGCTGGGGCTACAGGCAGGGGTGAGGCTGCCTGAGGGAAAGAGTGCAGACCGTGCCCGCCACACAGCAGGGGCCACAAGTGATGGTGGCCGGATCATTGTGGGTGACCCTGGGAAGGGCAGTTTCGGTGGAGAAAAGGGAGAAAGCTGACTGGAATGTGTTGGAAGTTACTGGGAGGGAGAAAGCAGGGTCTCATTTTCAGATGTCCACACCCCAGCTTGTTCATCAAGCCTTAGGCGCAGTTTGTGAGGTCATGATGTTTGGGATTCCCTGTGAGTTCCACATGGGCAGGGACCACATATCTGCTCATAGCTGGTGTCAGCCAGCTCCTGGCATCTGGTAGGTGCTCAGTAGTTATTTGTTGAATGAATGAAGTAATGAATGAATTAATGGGCACTTCTTCAGCCCTGTGGGAGCATGTCTATCAAGGAAAGGGGGGTGCAGCTCTGTGGCCCTGCATCAGCATGAGAACCAGGAGGGGTGCCTTGGAATTTGTATCGCTGACCTTTGCCTTCCACTCTCTACCCTCTTGGTGTTGGGAGTCAAGCTGCCATCCCAGGCTGTCAGACACAGTTGCCTCCTTGTGGAGCCACTGTATGAGATGTAATTGTCTCCTGCTCTGAGGAGTGGCTGCAAATTGTTATTCCACTCCAAACTGTTGGATGGGAGAGATTTGTGGAGTGAGCCTTCTTCCTAGTTTGGGTGTAGGCATCTGCTCACCACTGGGCCCTCTACTGTGCTCCTTTCTGTGGTGGTCCCAATGGCCAAACAACTACTAAGTTCAGGGTCCATGTATGAATGATCCAGGCTCAGCCCTGCCCTCAAATGGCCTCCGTCCATCCATCTATCCATTCATCCATCCAGTTCATCCAATTCATCCACCTATCCATCCATTCAACCATCCATCCATCCATTCCATCCATCCGTCCATCTATCCATCCATTCAACCATCCATCCGTCCACCCATTCCATCCATCCATTCCATCCATCCATCCAGCCATCCATCCATCCATCCCAACCATCCATCCATCCATCCCAACCATCCATCCATCCTTCTATTCCAACCATCCATCCATCCATCCTTCTATCCATTCATTCAACCATCGATTCAATTCATCTATACAATCCAATCCATCTATACACTAACTCACCCATTCACTCATCTAATCCACACATCCGTCATCCCATTTATTGATCTGTCTCTACCTACCTACCTACCTACCTACCTACCTACCTACCTACCTATCTACCTACCTACCTATTTCTACTTACCTAACAATTCATCCATTCAACAAATATTTATTTAGCACCTACTATGTGCCAGGTGCTTGGCAAGGGCCAAGCCTGATTTGTTTAAGGGCAATGCTGACATTTCCTAACCTCCCACACATGCCGGCTCTCTTTGGGGACTGTGGAGTCCTCTCTGATGAGTGGGTCCTGGTCCCTGTTCTCTAGCAGACAGACACCTGCATTGATTCTGTCAGCCCATGAGGCAGACTGCAGCTGTGTGCTGTATGTGCGGGCATGTGTTGTATCTTTCTACACGCTCCCCTAGCCTAGTTCAGTACTGCCATGCCTGGCACAGAGGAGGGGCTCAGAAGATGGGCCTGGCAGCACAGATGCCAAGGCAGGCAGAGACAGGAGGGGAACAGGCCAAGAGATGAGGAGAAGGAGGGAGGAAAGGAGAAGAATGAGTAGGAGAAGGAGCACTTGGGAGGAGCAGGGGAGGCGCCCTGGGGACCCAAGCCCTGGTTGGAGTGGGTGTCTTGGGCTTGTGGGTGGTCCACTCTGCCAGGCTCCTGGCTTTCCTCCAGCCCGTGCACCCCTGGCCTCTAGCACTCCCCAGCCCCCAGGGAAAGGAGAGTCTCCCATTCCCCCGGGTGGAGAGTGGGCAGCATCTCCTCTGAGGAGGGAATTGGAGCACAGCACCCACCATGAGTACAGAAAGCAGAGGAAGAAGGGGACCGAGACCACCAGCTGCAGCAGTGTCCAGTCCCGCACACCGTAGGCCAATGCGGCCACCAGGCCATGGCCGAAGCTGAAGCCCAGAGAGTTCAAGGTCATCACCAAGGGTCGGGCCTGCGCCGCCGTCCACTCCATCACTGCAAGGAGACCGAGTGGTTCAGCCCTGGAGCCTGCATGGAGCCCCCCGCATGGCGCCAGGTTAGAGACCTACAGAGAGTGCCTGTGTTCATCATGACGCCTGCCACGGCAAAGGCCAACAGGAAGCGGAACAGGCAGTACACGGGGAAGGTGGGGGCGAAGGCAGCTGCCGTGCCCATCACAGCCATCTGAAGGTAGCTCCAGGTTAGTACCAGCCTGCGCCCGAACCTGCGGCACAAACCAGGAAGAGGCAGGGTCTGTGACTGGCCATGGCACTGGCCACGGGGATCTGGACCACGGAGAGCCCACTCTCTGCTTGCCCACTGAGCTGAGGCGGACACTGTAGCGGCACCTGGGTGAAACCTGCATTCTCCACCCATGGAAGACTCTGGAGCAAGACTCTGGAGCACAAGGAGAGTCCCGAGGCTGGAGCCAAAGGGGATGGGCTCTGGTCACCGGGAGCACTCAGGTTGCAGCTGAAGGCATGTGGCCAAGCCAGTTTTAGTAGTGAATGTTTGCTGGGGAGTAGCAATCCTTACAACCCCCAGAGTAAAGTCGGTGAACTTGAGGCTCAGAGAAGGTTCCAGACCTCCCTACATGGCACAGCTGCAGGGTGGCTGGTCCGAGATCCACCTCCAACAAGGAGGGCGTCTAGACTTGGTTTTTTGAGGCTGGTTTGGGGCCAGTCGGCCAGGGGCCTAGGAGAGCAAGGGTCGTGAGGGGAACTGGGACCTTCCTGGACTGGGGGTACTCACCTGTCTGAGGCAGGGCCGCATGCAGCAGCTCCCACCAGAATCCCAGCCAGGTAGATGGACTGGGCCATGGGCTTCAGGGCATGAGAGTCACACACCAGGTTCCACTGAGGGGAGAGGAGGAGAATGAGCTCAGGAGGCTGGGAGAGCCTGTGCAGAGGGGCAGAGGAACTGTATGGGAGGGCCCCCAGGGAGCTGGGTGGGGTGGGTGCCCTGGTGACCTCTAGGGCATTAGAGCAAGACCCTGTGGAACAGTGAGAGCACCCACAGGCAGTTTGGTCTTCCGAGGAGTATATCCTGCCACCCTTTGCCTAAACTCCTCCATGGATCCCTATTGCCCAGTGGGTTTCTAGCCACATCTGCCCCCTCTCCTGTCTCTCCACTTGGAAGCAGCCACCCAAGCTGACACCCTGGCCTCTCTCCCAGAGGCTGCTTCCCTCCTGTTCTTTATAAAGAGGTCCTTCCCGCTTGTTGGGACGAGCCACCCCTCTCTGCTTGCCTGGCTTTGCCTGGCGCCCCATCTGGGAGGCAGCCTGGGGTGGTCCCTTACCCTGTGTGCTTTGGTCTTGGGGAATCCAGTGAATGGTCACTGAGTCCCCCTGTGGCTGCGTTGCCTGGAGTCACAGCTGATGGGTCAGCAGGGCCGGGACTGGGTGAGGCCAGTGAGTGTCCAGGTGCCAGCATTTAGAGGTGCCCGCCCAGGTGCCCCCCACACCTCCAAGAGCCTGGGCTGGCTCCATCTGTAGCCTGATCCCTGCCGCCCACTCCCCTGTGTGTGGCTGACAAGGGGCTAAGCAGCTCAAGAGTGAGCAGGGCCTGAGGAGGTGGGTCCCTCCCAGGACTGGACCTTTGAGTCCGAGCCACCGTGATCCATGACTCTGACCTCCAAGGTGGCAGGACTCGAGTGGCTCTGGGGGAGGCCCTACCTTGGCCACGATGGTGGAGGTGAAGATGCTGCGGTCATAGACCCAGCCGTCCACACACGGCTCCGTGTCGGCCTCGCTCCAGTTGGTGGCCGTGGCATTGGGGTCCAAGATCTGCCACTGTGGCTGGCGGAAGCGGCGGCATTGGTGGGGCCCCTGGTTGGGGCCTGGTGGGATGGAGACAGCCAGGAGGGCCTCAGGAGTCAGGCCCCCTGGGATGCCGGCCTGGGCTGTGCTGTTGTCCAGGAGGGGTGCCCAGCAGCGGTGGCTGGGCACAGCGGCCGAGAAGTTTTCCAGCATGCTCTGGGTACTCAGCCACATGATGGAGACCATCAGAGCCACTGTCTGGAGAACCTGGAACCTGCCCAGGCCACCCACGAGGTCCAGGAGTTCAGAAAATGCCATGGAACCTACTCAAGGGGCCCAGAAGAGGGCCCACTTCACAAGGGCTGGCCCAAGGCAAAGGGACCAGGGCAACGGGCCTGTTTCCTCCACGGTGGTGCCCACAGTGGCTTCTCCAGCCCGGCGGCTGGGAGCATGTCAGTGGCTGCTGGCTTCACAGACTCGGGGCTGGGGGCTCAGGCTCTCTGGTCATCTGCCTGCTGGTGTCACTTGGAGTGGCTCCAACTGGGCCCTGAGGCTGTGTGAGGTGATTCTGAGACCTCCAGCATCTCCCCAGAGAGGCAGCTGCTCCAGACCTCCTGGAAAAGCTGAATTTGGAAAGTAGGAAATGTGGAGACTGAAGACTTTAATTCTAGACTGGAATTTAAGTGTGACTGGTGACACTTACGGAATCGAGTTTAGCAATCATTTCCTTGGTCAAAGTTTAACCCGCGTTGAGGGAGGCGCAGACGTGAGGGAGCTGCAGCCTCCTCCGCTCGGGGGCCGGGGCCAGCCTGCTCTTTGCCAGGTCTTGGGGAGGCCTAAGTTCTCCTCCTGGCGGCTGTGGGATGCCAGGGCTGCCTGCCCCCTTCAGTGCCCCTGCATGCCCACCTCCCAGGGTGGCTGAGCCAAGAGAAGGCGGGCCCGTGGATCCCCCTAACTTGGGGCTGAGGCAGCTGTGCAGGTCTCTGTGTGGGCTTGGGTCACTGGCAGCTGCCCAGCCCCTGCGCCTCCCAGGCTTGCCCGTGGCCCCACCCGTGGCTCCTGCCTCCACGCACCTGCTGTGGTTGGTGTCCTGCTCCCCCTTTGCTGGTACCCTGTCCTGAGCCCTCGGTGGAGCTTCCCAGCATCAACAGACACCCCACAGACTCCCCAAGTTCAGTGTGCCCAATGCCACCCTGAGATCTCTGTCGCCTCCCTAAATCTACGCCTCCTGCAGAGCCCCACCTCAGCTATGGCCTCCCATGTCATGGTCCCTGGCCTGGAACCCAGCGTCTTGGTTCACACGTCCTGCTCTCTGCCTCCCAAACCCACAACAGGCCAAGCCTGGCTAGTTTTGCCTCCTAAGGATGTCTCTCTCCCACCTCCCCAACTCCACAGCTGTCCTTGCCCTTGTCTTTCTGCCTCAACTCCTGTCCCTGGACCCACTCCGCACTGCAAACCCTTGGGTCAAATCCTGCTTAAAAGTTAAGGGGCTCCCAGTCAACAATAGCTAGTGGTGCCTTACCAGGGCAGGGGGGCAGGCAGCAGTGTGTGCTGGTGCAGGGTGTGGGGTTCAGGAAAGTCTGGACCGAAGCCAAGAGAACCCCCTTGGTCTTGATAGCTAATTCTCTAGGCGAAAGGGCCAGAGAACACAAAGCAGTTAAAAAGTGTGTGTGTGTGGCCGGGTGTGGTAGCTCATGCCTATAATCCCAGCACTTTGGGAGGGCTAGGTGGGCAGATCACTTGAGGTCAGGAGTTCAAGACCAGCTTGGCCAACATGGCAAAAACCCCTGTCTACTAAAAATACAAAAGTTAGCTGAGCATGGTGGTGGTGTACAGCCATAATTCCAGTTACTTGGAAGGCTGAGGCAGGAGGATCTCTTGAACCCGGGAGGTGGAGTTTGCAGCAAGCTGAGATTGCACCATTGCACTCCAGCCTGGGCAACAAAGCAAGACTCTATCTCAAAAAAAAAAAAAAAAAAAAAAAGAAGTGTATATGTATGTGGCTGTGTGCACATGCCTGTGTATGTGTGCACATGTGTTTGCATAAGTCCATGTGTGTATGTGTGTGCATGTGTATATGTGCAGTGCAGCAGTGATGGCAACCCAGGTGTTTGCCGTTGGGTGCTTTGGGCACAAAACTCTCCATTTGAGGCATAAATGCCCCTCTCATCTGCTTCTTTTTGCTTCACTCACTCTTCCCACTGCCCCACCACGTGGCTTCCCAAGCCAATTTCTTTGCCTTCCTGGACTCTGCACCTTGACTCATCCACTGCTTCCACCACACGCCCTGTACATGCTTGCTCAGTTCCCACCCTTGCTTATGTTGGACCTCCAGCCTGGAATGCTGTCTCCAGGCTCACCCTTAGGCCACATACTGTGTGGAATGGGCACAGTCCAAATACTGCCTCCCCCAGTGGGCTCTCTTTGCTTATTCCTGCCTACACCCAGGGCTCAGAGTTGTCAGTGGAATCCCATCTTTACATTGTCCTGCATTCTTCTCAAACTCCTGACCTCAGGTGATCTGCCCACTTCGGCCTCCCAAAGTGGTGTGAGCCATGGCACCCAGCCATGTCCTGCATTCTTCTATTATGGTCCAGTTGGTCTTATTTCCAGTGAGCTCCTGGTAGTCTGGGACCCTTCTTTAGAGCCTCTTTGGAACTGATTTGGACAACAAATAAAGGCTCCATGAAGACTTGCTGAAATGCATGGACGATTTTTTAAAAAACTTCCTTTTTTTCCTAATTATGAAATAATTTACACACTTCCTTAAAAATTCAGCACATATTGAAAAGTGTAATGAAAATAAAGATCACTCATATACTCATCAAGCAGTGAGCTACACTATTGTTTACAGTTTGGTGTAAATATGTCCAGACTTTGTTTTCGTAACTGATATGTTTAGCTTCATCAGCCTGAGCTGCCAAATAAGCTTTACATTTCCTTTTGTAAAATCCAAAAGAAAAACCTTTGCCTTTTAATTAGCAATTTTAACTTGTTCATATTTTTTGTAAGTATTGACATGTTTGGACTTACTATACGTTTTCTCGTTTACCACATTTTCCCTTTAAATCTTGGTTTCCTTGTTCCTAATTTCTACTGAATAAATTAAGTTTTCTTGTTATATACTTCTGTCTTGGTCTGTCAGTTATGTTTTATTTCTGTTATCCTTATATTTGAACACAGAAACCAGGGGTTATTTGATACCACTTTCCCTCTTCAAAACTACCACCTTCTCTTCCATCCTCTCTCTCAATAGATGACCTTTCTTCTTATTTCACTAAAACAATAGAGGCCATCAGAAGCCAACAATCTAATTCTCTCACCAGCTCACCTGCCTTGGTGCCCCCACATTCTGCCTTCCCTCCACCCAGTTTGGTCTCTCTCTCATCCATGCCAACCCCTCACTGGGTGCCTAGAGCCCCTTTGCCTGTTCACATCTCTCTTTGGCATTTGTTTTTCCCTCACTACTGGATAATTTCCAGCAATGTACAAATATGCCATTTTTTCTGTAGTCTTCCAAAAAGTCCCCCTCCATTTGAGCGCCTCTTTCTGCTTAAGCTACTGCCCTGCCTTTGCTTCTATTTACAACAAAATTCTATGAAAGTATTATTGACACTCATTTCCAGTTTCTCTCTTCCCATTGTTTTGTTTTTTTGGATTCATTCCCATCAAGGCTTTGCCCCTATCACTCTGCTGTCACCAATGACCTCCATGCTGCTAGATGCAATGACATTTTCAGTCCTTATCTTACTTGAGCCATCTGTCTCTGATCTCCACCTGAGGATACTTTCTTCCCTGGGCCTCCAGGACTCACCAGTTCTCAGTCTTCTTGGTTGGGTTTTCCTCTTCTCCCCACACTGTTAACATTGGAGACCACTGAGCTCACTCACTCCTTGGTCTTCTCTATCTTCTCTATCATCTGGTCCATTCACATCTTTAGCCTGTACCTCTTCTTGGAATGCTAGATTTTGATCCAACTGCCTAATCTTAGGTGCTTAATAATTATCTCACACTTAGTGTGGCCAAAGCTGAGCTCTCCCAAAAAAGTGCTTCTCATTCAGCTTTCTCCACTTTTTTTTTTTTTAATTGAGTCAGAGTCTTGCTCTGTTCCCCAGGCTGGAGTGCAGTGGTGCCATCTCGGCCCACTGCAATCTCCACCTCCCACTGCAATCTCCACCTCCCAGGCTCAAGCAATTCTCATGCCTCAGCCTCCTGAGTAGCTGGGTCTACAGGCATGCGCCACCATGCCCGACTAATTTTTGTATTTTTAATAGAGATAGGGTTTCACCATGTTGGCCAAGCTGGTCTCGAACTCCTGGCCTCAAGTGATCCACCCGCCTCAGCCTCCCAAAGTACTGGAATTATAGACGTGAGCCACCACACCCAGCCCCAAATCACCAGCATTTTAATTTCAGAATGTGTAATTTCCATTTCAGAATCCCTGTTTGGTTCTTCCTACAACTTCTTGTTTCCTAGTTTCCACTTCTTGTTTCATGGGTGGAATAATTTCCTTGCTCTCTTAGTGGATATTAAGAGTGTTTCTCTTGGCCCAGGCGTGGTGGCTCATGCCTGTAATCTCAGTACTTTGGGAGGCCGAGGTGGGTGGATCACTTGAGGTCAGGAGTTTGAGACCAGCCTGGCCAGCATGGGGAAACCCTGCCTCTAGTAAAAATACAAAAATTAGCCAGGCATGGTGGCACACATCTGTAATCCCAGCTACCAGGGTTGCTGAGGCAGGAGAATTGCTCGTGTCCATGAGGTGGAGTTTGCAGTAGAGCCAAGATCACACCACTGCACTCCAGCCTGGGCGACAGAGCAAGACTGTGTCTGACAAAAAAAAAAAAAAAAAGAGGGTCTTTCTTGTTAATATCAATATTCATTTGTTGAGCTGAGTGTTGATAATGCACCAGCCACTGCTCTAGGCACAGGGATGCAGCGGTGAACAAACAAGATAATTCCCTGTTCTCACTGATATGTAGAAAGACATGCCAGTAAGAGAGGGGAAACACATCAAGAAATAAATGAATATAATGTAGTGACAAGTAGTGATCATGCCATGGAGAGAGCAAGACAGCATAAGGGGCAGAGAGTAAGGATCGTGTTGCCACTTTGGGTGGGGCAGTCGGGGAAGACTTCTCTGTGGAGGCGGCATTGAAAGAGACCCAAGTAGATGAGGGACAAGACACACAGTTGACTGGGGAAAGAATATTGCAGGCAGAGGGAAGAGTATAAGAAAATACCCTGGGGTGGGCATGTGATTTTATGCTCAAGAAGTAGGAAGGAGGCCAGTATGGTTGGGGATAAGTGAGTGGGAAAAGTAGAGTAGTTATGGGGCTGAAACATACAGATCCTTATAGGGGTTTGAGGAGAGGAGTGGCATGATCTGATGAATGCTTTTACAAATTCCCCTGGAGAACAGACTGGAAATGGGACAAACATAGAAGAAGGGGTTCCCCCAGGAGGCTGTTGGGGTGGATCATGTGAGCAATGAGGGTCAGGGCTAGGGGATTAGGGCAGGTGGAGAGAAATGCTTGGATTTGGGGCATATTGCTTTGCTTTGATTAACTATAGGGCCGAGGGTGAAGGAAAAGGATAAACTGATAATCAGGTGGGTGGTGGGTGGATGGTGGGCCATTTATGGAGAAGCAGAACACTCGGGGAGAAGCAAGTGTGAAGGAAAAATGAATCTTTTTTTGTGATGAGATCTATTAGCCATCCAGGTGGTGGCATCATGGAGTGACTTGGGAATAATTAGGGGATAAAAGGCATTTTAAGTCACAAGACTGGATAAGCTCACGTAGGGTGCAACTTTTCATAGCAAAGAGATGACATTTGTGATGGAGCTTTTGGTCTCTGATTTTGAGAGGTCAGGAAGAGGATGACTCAGCAAAAGAGGTGTGAAGGCAAAACCAATGAGTCCTGGAAACCAGGACAGCAGGATGTCCTGGAAGCCAGAGTAAAAAGTATCTGACAGAGTCAATCGGCAATGTCATATCCTTGGCTGGGTGCAGTGGCTCAGGCCTGTAATCCCAGCACTTTGGGAGGCCGAGGCAGGTGAATCGTCTGAGGTCAGAAGTTCGAGACCCGCCTGGCCAACATAGTGAAACCTCTACTAAAAATACAAAAAATTATTCAGGCATGGTGGCACATACCTGTAATCCCAGCTACTCGCGAGGCTGAGGCAGAAGAATTGCTTGGGTCTAGGAGGCAGAGGTTTCAGTGAGCCAAGGTCAAACCATTGCACTCCAGCCTGGGCAGCAAGAGTGAAACTCCATCTCAAAAACAAACAAACAAAAAAGTCACATCCTGCTGAGAGGTGGAGTGGGATAAGGTCTCGAATTAGTCCCCGGATTTGGCAGCATGGACTTCTCTGAGGGCCCTGGCTGGAGGGTTTACTGTTGAGGGGTGAGGTGAAGTGCAGAGAGGCACGGGACTGTGAGAGTGCTGGAGGCAGGGAAGTGAAGTCGGTGAACACAGGCAGCTCACCTATGGAGTTTCACTCTAAGGAGAAGCAGGAAAATGGGGATGTGGTTTGCATTAATTAGAATAACGCTGGCTGCTGTAGCAAGCCAATCTTGAAATGTATAACAGCTCAAACACAATAGAAGTTTATTTATTGATAGTTTAAAGTCCCAAATGGCTGTTGCTGACTGTGGGCAGCTCTCCTCCAAGAGGTGTCTGGGAATGCAGGCTCTCCCTATCTCGCAGCTCTGTGCTTGGTGTCCACGCTGGCTGTGCTCATGTGCATCCAGCCACAGAGGGGAAGAGAAGATGAAGCATCCACTTGCATTAAAAAAAATTTTTTTATTTGTATTTTTTTGAGATGGAGTTGCGCTCTGTCACCAGTGAGCAATCTTGGCTCACTGCAACCTCCGCCTCCCAGGTTCAAGCGATTTTCCTGCCTCAGCCTCTGGAATAGCTGAGATTACAGGTGTGCACCACCACGCCTGGCTAATTTTTGTATTTTTAGTAGAGACGAGGTTGGCCAGGCTGGTCTCAAACTCCTAACCTCAAGTGATCTGCCCCCCTCAAACTCCCAATGTGCTGGGATTACAGGCGTGAGCCACTGTGCCTGGCCCACATTCACCTGCATTTTAACCATCTTAGCCCAGAAGTGACCCACATTTATTCCGTTCACACCCCACTGCTGAGAACTGGTGACAAGGCAGAAGGTGGGGAGGGACACAGTTCCTGGCTAGACTGTTGCTTCCAGGCCACATCTCAACACTGGATGGGGAAGCGTGGGTGCTATGGGCAGTTGGCCATCTCTGCTTTGGGAGCTCACCCAATTGTGTTATTGAAGTTTTGTTTTCAAGCAGAGGGGTCATTACAACTCGCTTGTGTGCTGATGGATCACATGTTAGAAAGGGAAGCCTTGATGTTGTTGGCAGGAGGGATACTGAGCAGAGTCCTTGAGATTGTGAGAGGGGACGGAACCCAGAGCACAGTGGCCCCAGGAGTTCATTGCCAGCTGCAGGAGGTGAGGGTGATCGTGTGGACACAAACAAAGCTCTGCGTTGGGAGGACAACAAGGGCCGGTGAAATAAGAAGCAAGGTAGGCAGTTGGGCTTCGGGAGGTATTGCAAATTTGAAGAGAGAGAGGCAGGAGAGCCGACAGACCAGGGAGGGATGGTTGCTGCTGGTACCCCTTGGGGGTCTGTGATGAGACTTTGCCTTCTCTGCGGGGTGCAGGAATGGTGTGGACAGAGTTAGGTTTGGGCATGGAGGAACCTGGCCAGGCAGCAAAAAAGGAGAGAGATGGGGCCGCTGCACGGTGCGCATGTGCAAGGGAGTGGCTGTAAGATGTTCCCCGGAGGAGTCCTGAGCTAGTGGCTAAAGGGACTCAAGGTCACCGGGACAGTGCAAGAGGAGGGGCACCAAGTCTTAGTGCACACAGTGTGGAAGGACTGTTACAGTCCAGGTCTGGAGGGGAGCCCAGGTGGAGAGCTGGGACGCGGGCAGCTACTGGTCTAGTGATGAGCCCTAGACCACAGGGGTGAGTGGCGGGTGGAGGATGAGATTTTTGCGGGGGGAAGGGTCAAGGAACAGAGAGTGGAGGCAATGGGAGCAAAATCAATGAAGGGAGATCCCGTGGCCGTGAGGCTTCAATCCTGTCCCGGGCCCGCCTTGTTACTGGCGAGATGGCAGATTTTCTCAAAATGGGCACAGGCAAGTGGTTTGTCAGTGCACTCTTTTTTTGGGACCTGGGGTTGCACGGTGGGCATCTTTCTGGCTGGTTCGTGCAGCAGGTTTTTTGTGATTCCTCCCAGCCCCCAATGTCCTGTGGTGACAGCAGCTGCCTCTGGTCCCAGGCCAGGCAGGAGAAAGGGCAGGCAGGAGAGCTTACTGTCCGTGACTCAGCAGGGCTGGCCGAATCCAGGCGGGCGGCTGAAGGAGGCAGCAGCCAAAGCCCGCTGGGCTTGCTCAGGGCTTAACAGGGCTCTGTGCCCCTCGAGGTTGCCTGGGGCTTGGAAACTATTACTGCAGAATCAGAGCCTCTGCTCTTCTCCCAGCCCTTGTTTCTGTGGGCTGGGTTCTTGGAGGTAGAAGGGCACTCCTGGGAGAAGCTCTGTGTGGACCCCTTGGAGGATCTGCGAGCCTTCAGCTTGTCACCCCTTGCTCAGAGTCTGAGATAACTCCCTAGTGCTTTGGAGAGGAGGCCGAGGCCATGGGAACCCTCTTTTCTCCCTTTGGCTGCTTCCATCACGTGGCCCCAGCCCTGCCCACACAGGCACCAACTCTCTTCTGAAGAGGTCCTGCGCTCCTGTCTTTGCTCCATTGCTGCTTCTTCCACCTGAATGCTGTGACCACCGTCTCCGCCTGTCCAGGCCCATTCCTCTCTCCTCGCTTCTCTATCCCTGAGGCCCTCCAGAACAGTGCCCACCACCTGGAGGTGCTTTGAGTGAGGTGATGGGCGGCAGGTTTTCTAAGGGCCAGGTCCAAGTCATCGTGCCTCTAACAGTGCCCAGCACAGGACTGGCACAGGGTAGGGCCCAGTCAGGGCTGCAGAGAGGGGTGACCATCTTCACAGTCTTGGTTTAAATCCAGGTCTTCTGGGCCTTGATTTCCTCATCTGTGGAAAGGGCATTGTACTCTCCACTCTGTGAGGTGGTCTTTAGGGCAAGATATCCTGGTTCTCTGAGGGTCCTTCTCCAGCTTCTGGAGTGTCTACATGAGGATAATGAGGGCCCCCAACCCATGTGAGGCTCGGGAGTGCCAGCTCCTCCAAAGCCTCTGAAGGTCTGCTCTCCTGGGCAGTGCTTGCTCCAAACTTCTGTTTGGAACAGCCTGGGCCACTGTCTTTCTGAAAAATGGCAGTGGCTTTGCTCCTTGTCACTATCAAATGTGCCCCAAACGTGGCCACAGGCTCAATTTGAAATTCCCCACAGAACAACTGGGAAATGCCCCAGTGCTTATGACGGTGATGATGATGGTGATGATAGGAATGACAATGATGGTGGTGCTGCTGCTGATGGTGGTGGTGGTGACTGAGATGGTGATGGTGGTGGTAATTGAGATAGTGGTGGTGGTGGTGATTGAGATGGTGGTGGTGGTGGTGATTGAGATGATAGCGGTGGTGATGGCTGAGATGGTGGTGGTGGTGATGATTGAGATGGTGGTGGCGGTGATTGAGATAGTGGTGGTGGTGGTTGAGATGATGGTTGTGGTGGTGATTGAGATGGTGGTGGTGGTGATGATTGAGATGGTGGTGGTGGTGATTGAGATGGTGGTGGTGGTGATTGAGATGGTGGTGATGCTGATGACTGAAATGGTGATGGTGATGATTGAGATGATAATTGAGGTGGTGATGATGATGATTAAGATGGTGGTGGTGGTGATTGAAATGGTGATGGTGATGATTGAGATGGTGATAATTGAGATGGTGATGATGATGATTAAGATGGTGCTGATTGAGATGATGATGGTGGTGGTGATGCTGATGGCAATGGTGATGATGATTGAGATGATGATGGTGGTTATTGAGGTGATGATGGTGATGGGGGTGGTGATGATGATTGAGATGATGGTGGTGATTGAGGTGGTGATGGTGATGGTGGTGATGATGATTGAGATGATGATGGTGGTGATTGAGGTGGTGATGGTGGTGGTGGTGATGATGATGATTGAGATGATGATAGTGGTGATCGAGATGGTGATGGTGATGGTGATGGTGATGATGATTGAGATGATGGTGGTGGTGATTGAGGTGGTGATGGTGGTAGTGGTGGTGATGATGATTGAGATGGTGATGGTGGTGACTGAGATGATGATGGTGGTGATTGAGATGGTGGTGCTGCTGGTGACGGAGAGGTAAGGGAGAGTGGTGGTGAGGGAGTCCTAGAGGGAGACTCAAATCAATCCTGTCCTAGTGCCCTTGGAGCCCAGGAAGAGCTCCCACACTTCCCACCCTCCAGTTTGGCCTCCTCTCTCTCTGGACCAGGTTCTAGCTTTGCCCTTGTGTACCCCAAAGCCCAGCAATAAGTTTTCCCAGAAGGACAGCCTCCCCATGGGCTGTCACCCCGGGAACAGCCATTTCCACCTCTGCTTCACACATGTGGCCCCTGCGCCCTCCTCAACAGCACTCACTCAACAGCCCGTCCTTCCCTCCCCGCACCCTTCTAGAGCATTCACAGACATCGCTTGAATAAAAATACATTTTCCTCTGGCCTGAAGGCTGCTAACCCCTGGGAGCAGGCGATGGTTGGCCACCTGTGTGTCCCGCCGCCCACACGGAGGCCGTATTGTGGGGAAGCAGCCACGGGCTGCTGGCTCGGCACCAGCTCAGGCAGGTGGCCAGGGCTGGGGGGAGCACACTCGTGACTTTAATTTGCCCCTGGCACGAGCTGGCACGGCTCTAACTGCAGGCCCCACACTACGCAGACCCCTTCTCTCCAGCCCCCACTGGATCCTCCGCCTGAGGGGTTCCTCTGGCCCATTGAGCAAATCTGCCAAAGTAGGCCGAGGAAGGCGCAGGGCAGCATGGCTCAGCTGCCCTGCCCTTTCATGTGCCTGGTGGCACCTGTGAGCCTGGCCTTCCTGCTCCAAAGGGACTTCGCTCTTCTTGTTGTGTCAAAAAGATGTTTTATGTTAAAATTCAACACAGAGATGTTAACCAGACATCGGAACCAGGCTTGTCAAAATGGGAGCTGCTCAAACAGGTTGAACTTTGCACTGTTCTGTGTTTTTGGAGGGTCTTGCCCATAGCCAGCATTTTCTGGCTGGCACATTTTAACAAGGCTGGGTACAAATGCTGCCCTCTGAGTCATTCCTCCGGAGCCTGTGCCCAGGGCCCCCCTTCCTGTGGGCTCCCATGATTCTTGGCCTCTACCTTATGATTGCTGCATCTTTATTGGAGAAGTTTCATGCTGGTTAAGCTGCAGTCTCAAGAATGCTGGTCTTCTAGTAGAGGGCTGTCTCTTTTTGACTTTGTGAGTTGCAGCCTATTGTTCACAGGAGCAATTTTAAGTGGATGCAAGGACAAGTCTAGCTGCGGGGAGGGCAGGGGAAGGCATGATGTGGATTTTGGCAAAATTCCTCTCATCTCATCGGAAAACAGTGTGGGATTTGGCCGGCCGTGTGCAAACACACTGTGCTAGCAGGAGCCTTCTTTCCTGCTTCTGTGGATGCAGGAGCCACACAGAGTGAGCTCAGAGCAGCCAGTGCTGGCCAGGGATTCAACAGACCCCGCAGACTCCCCGGTAAATGAGAGGCAGTGAGGCCCAATGGTTACATGCACAGACTCTGGGCTCAGGCTGCCTGGATTTGAATCTCTGCTCTACCCAGGCTGTGTGGCCTTGGGAAAATTCTTAACCCCTTTGTGCCTCTCTTTCCTCCTCTGTAAAATGGTGGTACTGATAATTCTGATTTCATCAGGCTCTTGAGAAGACCAAACGAGTTTCTACAAATCACCTGGAATAGTCCCTGGAGTGCAATGAATGCCTTATTCGTATTGTTGTTGTTATTGTGATTGATTTTTGACAAGGAAGACTGTGGGAAACACGTGGAAGCTCCCAGAGGCTGAACTTGAGAAGGACCCATGGGGAGCCAGGTCACCCCAGGATTAGATCGGGCAGGCAGAGATATCATTTGAAAGACAAGGCACCAGGGCCAGGCGCCTGTAATCCCAGCCATTAGGGAGGCCAAAATAGGTGGATCACCTGAGGTCGGGAGTTCGAGACCAGCCTGACCGACATGGAGAAACCCCCATCTCTACTAAAAATACAAAATTAGCTGGGTGTGGTGATGCATGTCTGTAATCCCAGCTACTCGGGAGGCTGAGGCAGGAGAATCGCTTGAACCCAGGAGGCGGAGGTTGCTGTGAGCCAAGATCGCTCCATTGCACTCCAGTCTGGGCAACAAGAGTGAAACTCTATCTCAAAAAAAGAAAAAAAAAAAAAAAAAAAAAAAAAAAAAAAGAAAGACAAGGCACCAAACTGCACACAGTATCATGAGTCTGCTGAAACCTGGAGTGAGATGTTCATTTTCACCTGTGGCTAATGTGTGCTTGGAGTTTTAACAAAGACCTCTTATTCTTTTCTAAAAAGAACACCCGTATGACAGATGTCAGGGGCACTGGACCTTCGGGAACTAAATACAATCGGCTCACTCCCCGTTCATGCTTTTGAGCAAAGCGCAGGAGGGTTTGGGGCTGAGGAAGATGTGGGGCTCTGTGTTCCTCCTTACTTTGTGTCCCTGCTAGAGTCATCCTCTGCCATGGGGGCTTGCAGCCCTTCCTGTGTCTCTATCCTGGAGGGATCTGTGTCCTTGAAACATGAATGGCAGTCCCTAGCTTTTACACACACACACATGTACACATAGAGACACACAAGCAGGTGGGCACATGTGCAGGCTCATGCACACACACAGCAGGCAGGCACACACACGAGCACACACACGCATGCACCGTCCACCTGAGTTCTCAGGGTTTAAAGAGACATAGGGTGAGTTTGCCCTGCAGCCATGAGAACAGCTTGTGGCTAGACAGATAATGGACTGAACCCTCCTTCCTGATGGATGCCCTGGGCCTGTTTACCACACAGTTCCTCTCTACCCCTTGCTTCTCTGCTTTGTTTTTTTTTTTTTTTTTTTGAGACGGAGTCTTGCTCTGTCGCCCAGGCTGGAGTGCAGTGGTGTGATCTCAGCTCACTGCAAGCTCCGCCTCCCAGGTTCACGCCATTCTCCTGCCTCAGCCTCCTTAGTAGCTGGGACTACAGGCGCCCGCCACCATACCCAACTAATTTTTTTGTATTTTTAGTAGAGATGGAATTTCACCGTGTTAGCCAGGATGGTCTCGATCTCCTGACCTTGGGATCCACCCGCCTCAGCCTCCCAAAGTGCTGGGATTACAGGTGTGAGCCGCTGCGCCCGGCCTCTTCTCTGCTTTCTCCCCACCCTGGTGGTCTGTTAGTTCCAACCCAGAATCATCCTGTTCTCCCTCTTGGGGCTATTTCTCCTAAAAAAAAAAAAAAAAAACAGGTGTCCTTAGGGTCTCGCCTTCCCTCCAGTAGCCTAGCCAGGGGATTTTCCTAAGCCAATGCAGATTTATCCCTGAGAAAATTCAGTTCCTAGCTGTTAAGATCACATATACTACCTATAACTGGCTGGAAAAGCAGTGATTCTCCTTTAGGCAGCTTCCTGGGGACCCAGACGGGGAGGTGGCCCCACCAGGGCCATCACCACCCAAGCAGCACAGCCTGCCACAGGCTGACTCCTGGGAGGACATACATAGGTGGCTCCAGTGGGTGCTTCTGCCCTGTGGCAGGCCCAGGCCCCCTACGCGCAGTGGTAGGATGTTCGGGTTGTGAATGACAGGGCCCCAGGTCATACAAACTTAGGGGGAAGGGCTCCCTGGAAGCTCAGGGTCCCTGGTCTGTGGGGTCTTATGGGGACCTGTGGCTTTTCCACCCTGTCCTCCCTCTAGCTCTTGCTTCTGTTTCTCCCTGTTGCTTTCATTTTTGCTGCAGGTCTGTTTCTCCACAAAGCACAGAGCATGACCGACAGCCCAAATGCCAACTCCTGCTGCTCTACCCTGAGAGAGGGACTGATTTTCTTTCTTCATTTTGGCTACAAGTGGCCCAGGAGAGGGCTCTGGTGGCCCAGTGAGGGCACATGCAGCCTCCTGGACCCAAAGAACACAGCAACACCCGTGATGATATGGGAAGGGCAGAGCCTGGGTAGGGAAGGTCACCTGAGATCCCTGTCCAGCGTCCCCTTTTCTATCCCCTGCCTTGTGATGTCTGTGCCTGGGGGAGGGTTATTTGTGGATGAGTGTGGGTTCCTGGAAGCTCTCGGCCACACTCTAACCTGGGAGGCGGGGCTCAAGCCTGTCCCTCATGGCCCTGAGGAAGGGGTAGAGCTTTTACCAGACAGAGGCAAGGCAATGAAAACATAACTGAATGAAGAGTCGCACACTTATTTACAAATTTCTTGAAGATTTTACATAAAATTTCTATTATTTCTTGCTTAAATATTTGTCAGAATTCATCAGCAAAGCCATCAAAGCCTGGAATTTTCTCTGTGGGAATATTTTTAAATGCTGTCTTTGACTTCTTCACTCTCTTCTCTCCCACTCATTCATTCATCCACACACCCATTCATCCATCTACCCATTTATTCATCAACCCACCCATCTATCCATCCATCCATCCATCCATCCATCCATCCATCCATCCATCTATCCATCCATCCATCCATCCGTTAGTCCGTCCATCCATTCGTCTGTCCATCCATCCACCTACCTATTCATTCATTGATTCATCCACCCACCCATCCATTCATCCATCTACCCACTGATTCATCCATCCATCCATTCGTCCACCTACCCATTCATCCATCCATTCATCCACCAATCCATCCATCCATCCATCCATCCATCCATCCATCCATCCATCCATCCATCCATCCACATATCCATCCATTCATTCATCCACCCACGCACCCATTCATCCATCTACCCATCGATTCATCCATCCATCCATTCATCCATCCATCCATCCATCCATCCATCCACCCACCCACCTATCCATCCGTTCATTCATCCACCCACCCATCCATTCATCAACCCAGCCATCCACCCACCCATTCATCCATTCATTCATCCATCCAACCACCAACCCATCCATCCATCCATCCATCCATCCATCCATCCATCCATCCATCCACCAATCCATCCATCCATCCATCCATCCATCCATCCATCCATCCATCCATCCACATATCCATCCATTCATTCATCCACCCACCCACCCATTCATCCATCTACCCATCGATTCATCCATCCATCCATTCATCCATCCATCCATCCATCCATCCATCTATCCATCCATCCACCCACCTATCCATCCGTTCATTCATCCACCCACCCATCCATTCATCAACCCAGCCATCCACCCACCCATTCATCCATTCATTCATCCATCCAACCACCAACCCATCCATCCATCCATCCATCCATCCATCCATCCATCCACCAACCCATCCATCCATCCATCCATCCATCCATCCATCCATCCATCCACCCACCCACCCATCCATCCATCTATCCATCTATCCAGTAAACAGTTATTAAAAATATACCAGAGTCAGGCCCTGGAGCAGAGCTTTGGGGACACTGTGGAGAAGATGATGAAACTTTCCTGCCTGGGTCATATGGTGCTGGCAGGAGGACAGGCTGACTGGCCACTGCCATTAGGAAGACAGACTCTGTAAGGGTCACGAACAAAATCAAGAGGTCATAGAATAACTGTAAGGGGTGTGGAGGGCCATCCAGCCAGTGATCAGGAAGGAACAGGAGCTCCCACCTGAGGCTGGGAAGGGAGGTGCATACAGTTGGGGAGCAGCATGTGCAAGGTCCCTGTGATGGGCAAGAATCTGTCAGGTTCATGGAACTGTGAGGGGAATGAGGATGGGGCTGGGTTGGGGGAGGCAAGCTGGTGTGGGATAAGCCTGGTCACACAGGGCCCCAAGGCATCTCAGAAGGACTGAGGGTTGAACCCATGATTAGACTGGGGTTACAGGTTTTCGAGAAGACCAGTGAGATGGCAGGACCCACTCATCACATCATTTTGGGGAGTACATGCGCAGCTGCACGAACATCTAACCAGTATCACCAGTGATATTGGAAAGGGTGGTGTTGCCAGGTTTCTCGGGGACTATCACTGATGTCATCACTTTTATTATGGGCTCCTGGTTCTCTGACAACCCATACCCGCCCCTGAGCAGCCAAATGTGGATGGAAAAAATACACACACAGCCGAGCTGACAGGCCACTCTAAGTTCATGGCTGGACTTGGGTGGGCCCTCCGTGTGCCTGGCAGCCTGACTCTGTTTCCCCATCTGCTCCACTGCATGGTCTGTTCCGTGTCCTGCACAGCCCAACCACTAATGGGGATGTGTCTCAAACACATAATAATGGTTTGGAAGAAGCAAGTCACAGGAGACCATGGAATCCCACGCTGGTGTCACCAAACAGAATGTTGCTGGAGGATATACAAGTAGGTGGAACGTTTATGAGGAAAACAAGATAATTCGGGATAGCAGTTACCTCGGGTGGGAGGATTTGACTGGGGAGGGCCATGCAGGGGCCATCAAGCACCAGTGAGGCTCTGCTTCTCCAGCTAGGTCATGGGAACGTGGGATTTGTTTGATGATAATTTGTAAATTCAATGATAGATTTGAATTTATGTTTTTGTTTGTTTGTTTATTTGTTTTTTGAGGCAGAGTCTCGCTCTGTCACCTAGGCTGGAGTGCTTGGCATGATCTTAGCTCACTGCAATCTCCTTCTCCCAGGTTCAAGCAATTCTCCTGCCTCGGCCTCCCAACTTGGAGTGGTTGGGATTACAGGCATCCACCACCATGCCCGGCTAATTTTTGTATTTTTAGTAGAGATAGGGTTTCACCATGTTGGCCAGGCTGGTCCTGAACTCCTGACCTCAGGTGATCCGCCAGCCTGGGCCTCCCAAAGTGCTGGAATTACTTACAGGCGTGAGCCAGCGCGCCCGGCCTCGTTGTGGTTTTAATTTGCATTTTCCTAATGGTGGCGATCATCTTTTCTTGGGCTTATTGGGTACCTACATATCCTCTTTGGCGATGCATCTGTTCAAACCTTTTGCCTTTTACAATTGGACTGTCGTTTGATTGGTGTGTTGTAAATGTTCTTTACATTTTCTAGGTGGAAGTCCTTTGTTAGATACAGATTTTTCCAATATTTTCTCCAAGTTCGTGGCTTGCCTTTTCATTTTGTAACAGTGTCTTTTGGAAAGCAAAAGTTTTTAGTGTTTATGAAGTCCAATATGTTTTTTTATAGTTCATATTTTTGAGTACTAGTTAAGAAATCTTTGCCAAACCCAAAGTTGCCAAGACTTTCTCCTGTTTTCTTCAAAAAATTTTATAATTTTAGCTCTTATATTTAGGTCTATGATACAGTTAAAGTTAATTTTTGGAAATGGTGTGAGTTAGGGTTGAGTTTCTCCCTTCCCCGCTGCCATCTTTCCTTTCTTCCTTTCTTCTTTCTCTCCCTCCTTGCCTCTTTTTCCTTGTTTCTTTCTTTGTTTATATATGGCTATCCAAATTGTTCCAGAATCATCTGCAGAAAATATTATCCTTTCCTCATTTTAATTGATTTGGTACCTTGATTGAAAATCTATTAAATGTAAACCATAAACGCATGGCTCTATTCTGAACTTTTGATTGTATTATATTATAAAAAATGTTCTCCAACTTAGTCCTTTTCCAAAATTGTGTTGGATAATTTAGGCCCTTTGCATTTTCATATAAACATTAAGGCGAGCGTGTCAATTTATCTAAAGCAAATCTGCTAGCATTTTGACTGGGATTGCATTGAATCTAAACACAACGTTGTGGAGAATTGGCATCTTGATAATATCGAGTCTTTCGATCCATGAACAAGATGCGTCTACGTACTTAGCCCTTTGATTCCTCTCAGTTCTGCAGTTTCCAGTTCATGGGTCTTGTCTTTCTTTTATTGAATTTTTCCCTGGGTGTCACATTTTTTTCCATGCTGTTATTAAATGGTATTGTGTTAAAGTGTTCAATTTCTGGTAGTTACTTGTATACAGAAATACAATACGCATTTGTATATTGACCTTGCTAAACTAATTTATTAGTTTCAGTAGTATTTTTGTTGATTCTTTAGGATTTTCTACATAGACAATTATGTCATCTGCAAATAAAGAGAGTTTCGTGTCTTCCTTTCTAATGTGTGCACCTTTTACTTATTTTGTTCGCCTTATCTCACTGACTAGGAGCAACACTGAATACAAACTGTGAGAGTGGATGTCCTAGCCTCATTCCGGATCGAAAGGGGAAAGCAGCCTTTACCATAAGCATGATGGCACCTCTGGGATAACAGGGTGCCCATCTAGGCCAGGGATGGCCTTGATCGGGCTGGAAAAGTTGCCGTGAATTCCTGGTTTGCTGAATGTTAATGATCAGGAATGACTGTTGAATTTTGTCAAATGATCTTTCTTTGTTTATTTGCATGACATATGGCTTTTCTGTTTTGGCTTGTTCATAATTTGGTTTGTTAACTTTGATTTTAAATGTAAAACTACCTTTGCATTCCTGGGATAAAGTCCACTTGGTCATGATGTATTGCTCTCTCTCTCTTTATGTATATACACACACACCTATATATAAAATATGCAACTACACACATGTGTAATAAATACCTATATATAAAACACACAACTACACACACATATGTAAATATATATACATGCATAGTTGGATTCAACTTGCTAAATGTTTCTTAAAAAGTTTTATGTTTATGTCCATAAGGGATGTTGGTTTATAGCTTTATTTTCTTGTAATGTCTTTTTCTGCTTTCAGGGAAACAGAACGAGTTGGGAAGTGTTACCTCGTTTTCAATTTTCTAGAAGGTTTTGCTTGTAGAATCGCTATTATTTTCTGCTTAAATAGTTGTCAGAATTCACCAGTGAAGCCATTTGGGCCCGGAATTTTCTCTGTGGGAAGGTTTTAAAACATAAGTTCAATTTTAAAAACAGATTTAGGGCTAATCAAGTCACCTATATCTTCTTGAGTGAGTTTTGGTAGTTTGTGTTCCTCAAGAAATTTGTTAAAGTGTTCAAAATATTTGGTTAATTATTGCCCAGAATATTCCCTTATTATCGTTTTAATGTCTGGATTATTAGTGATGTGTCCTCTCTCATGCCCTAGATTTGTAGTGGGTGTCTTTTTTCTTTTTTTCTTTCTTTCTTCTCTTTTTTTTTTTTTGAGATAGCATCTCGCTCTGTCGCCCAGGCTGGAGTACAGTGGTGTGATCTCGGCTCACAGAAACCTCCGCCTCCGAGGTTCAGGTGATTCTCCTTGATTCTCCTGCCTCAGCCTCCGGGGTAGTTGGGATTACAGGTGTGCAGCACCACACCGGGCTGATTTTTGTATTTTTAGTGGAGACAGTGTTTCACCACGTTGGCCAGACTGGTCTTGAACTCCTGACCTCAAGTGATCCTCCCAAAGTGCTGGGATTACAGGTGTGAGCCACCGTGCCCAGCCTCTTGTTTTCTTGATCAGGAAGGCTAGAGGTTTGTAAACTGTATTGATCTTGAAGAACTACCTCTAGGTTTTGCTAATTTTCTTTATTGTTTTTCCAATTCTCTGATTTCTCTTGTGTATTATTTCTTCTGTTTGCTATAGTTTTAATTAACTCTTCTTTTTCTACTTTCCAGGTGAGAGCTGAGGGATTTGATCTGGAACTTTCTTCTTTTCTAATGTTAGCATTCAATGAGATCAATTTCCCCATAATCATTACTTTAGCTTCATCTCACAAATTTTGATATGTAATTTTTTCATTTTCACTCAGTTCAACATCTTTTCTTATTTCCTTTGAGAGTCACTCTTTGACCCGTGGGTTACTTATAAGTGTGTTGTATAGTTTAAAGAGGTTTTCTATATCTCTTTCCATAACGGATTTCTAATTTAATTCCAGGCTGTTTCAAGAACATTCTTTGTATGATCTGAATCCTTTAAAATGTACTGAAGTGTGAGGAAAGGCTGGGGGCCCATAGGGGCCTGACCAGGGAGGGGAAGAAGTGTGATCCTTATCGTGAGCCACTGGAGGGCTTTCAGCAGGGAGGGATTTGGTTTGGATTGCGTTTCTTAATAAGCATTGTGGCCATTGTACCGAGTGCGATATGGACATCAGGGACCAGTTTGGAACTACAACCGTGGTGTGAACTAGGGTGTAGCCAGAGTGAAGGGGAAGTAGGTGGATTTGGGAGCTGTAAGGGGGCAGGAGTGATTGACCTGGTGTACATGGGGTGTGAGAGGTGAGTTGAGGGGCCTGAGATTGAGGTTTCCCAGAATGGGGTCTCCAGGGAAGGGCATGAGGGTAACTTTGTGGCAGGGCCACAGATATCAGGGGCGTGGAGGGGTGGAGACGAGGGCTAGGAGCCTTGTGTGCTGGAAAGAGCCCTGGGCTAGGATCGGCCGTGTTTCTGCAAGCTGGCCCCTCCACCACTCTGCACTTTTGCTTCCTTGCCTCTGAGACGGGCAGTCGGCCTCAACCATCCCATAGTTTTCACAGCCTGGACAAGAGAGGTCTGGGCATGAATCTAGAAAAGGTGTCTCCTCCGGAAAAACAAACAGCAAAAGGGTACCCTTTGGTTGAAAACCGCAAGTTAAGGTTCAGTATTATGTGCTGCCTTGACATCTGGCAAAGCCAGGAGGCCTCGGCAGGCCTGCTTGTGAGCTCCCCTTCTTCCGTTTCACTCCACCTCTGTGGAAGAGGCTCCCTGGCCCGACCCTCAGCCAGGGGACCAAGGGCGGTTCCTCTTATCCCTACGCTTGTAAGGTTCCATTTCTCGCCAGCCCGCAGCATGATGGAACAAGCCAATTACACCCTCCCGCAGAAGCCAGGAGTTGCCCTACCCTCTCTGTGCTCCAAAGTTGCCTTCCCGCAGCCCTGGCTGTTCGCTCAGATTCTCAGTGCACCCCATCCCGTGTGGCCCCGCATGGCGTGCAGTGTCATCTTTGTGGGCTCTGAGCACATGTGTATGGTAACCTGCTGCCAGCCTCCTGTCTGGTGTTTCGTGATGTGTTTGGCCATCTTTGTAACCACAGGACTGGAAGCCCTCCCTCACTGATGGGTAAATGAAAAGTGATTAAAACAGCTCTTTTCTTGGAGTGGACACAGCCTTTGCTAGGGTAGGTAGTGGGGCCAGTGTAGCCGGGGCTGAGTTTCAGACCCCACATGCCTCCTTGGCTACACGCCTGGGGCCAGTGTGCAACCTGGACACCTGTATCTGGCAGATCTCTCAGCAAGTTCCATTTATTTGGCCGGTGCTAAGATCAGTTCACCCTGATACCTGCCCTGGGGGTGGGTCACGTGATCATTCTCATTTCACAGATGAGGGCTCTGTATGTGGTGGGGTGAGATTGGAACCCAGTCTCTGGTTGGCGTGGCTGAGTGAAGGTGTAAAGACATGAGCCTGGCAGGAAAAGAGAGGGGAACCGTCTTGTTATTGGTTGGGCATGGCTGCCTGCACAGGCTCCTGTAGGGTTGGGGTAAGGTGGGGCAGGAAGAAGAGGAGTGAGCTGTGGAAGCTGCCTTCAGCCACAGAAGATGGCCATGCTGTCCACTCGGCTGCGGCTGCCTGGCCTCTGCCATGCCAGGCCCTCGAGTTCGCCCAGCTCGCCTCCACCCTCTGATTGGAGAAGAGGCAACTCCTTTCCCAGGAGTCTTTGACTAAAGGGGCTCCATGCAGGCACAATTTCTAAAGCGAGGTACTTTCCACAGTGACGGCCTCTTGCCGGTTGCCCTGGGCTGCTGTTGATTTCCTAGAATAATCCAAAGAAGAGCAGTGCTATGTGATGAAGTGGGTATGCACTTGGGGCTTGGGGCAGAATGGCAGTCAAGTCTTATTGGGGGGTAAACTCTATGGCATTATGCTTTTACTCCCTTCTGTGTCCCAAGCATGGGACAGTGCCTGAAACATAGTAGGTACACAACAAAAAACACAGTAGGTAGTACAAAACAAAAATTAAAGAAAAAATGAAGTCCCATCTTCTCTGGGTCTCTGCAGGTGTCCTTAGGCAAGTTATATAACCCTGCTGCATCTCAGTTTCCTTGGCAAAGTAATTGGACAGTAATAGCACCTCATGTGGTTGTTGCATTGATTAAATAAGGTGACATAAAACAATAAGAGCTCAATATTATTACTATCATTGTGACCTCAGTCACCATCAGAATTGAGGCCCTGTGAACACTCACCCAGGTCACAAAAACCACATGTCCAGAGTGCTTGCTGCAAGCCTGGCATTTTCCCAGGCACTTTAAAGTAATAATTCCCTTAAACCAGAAAACAACTCTGTGAGCCAGGCTGGGTTTTGTTTGTTTAGTTTTTTTTTTTTTTAAAAAAAAACACCATTTTACAAAGGAGGAGGCTAAAGCCCACAGAAGTGATTCTGGCTATAAAATGCAGCTAGGGAGTGCTCCCTCATTTCTCCCTCTCAAAGAACGGATGTGAGATGGCACAATCTGTTCTCTGAGGGTTTGAAAAAACTCACCTGTTGATCTGTCTGGGCCTGAAATTCTTTGTGGGAAAATTTCACTAGGACACTTGAGACTATCTGTATCTTCCTTTGTCAGTTTTGCTGAGAGAGGTTAAGTCACTTGCCCAGGCAGGTGTGGAATGTGGGCCCAGGCAATCTGGCTGCCGAGCCTGGGCTTTCAACCGTTACATTTTCCTGCATGAGGTATGATCACTTTCTACCCATGAGACTTTGGATAAGTCACTTTTTCTCTCTGACTCTAGTAATAGTATGGGGATAGTAATAGTACCTTTCTGGCAGGATTGTTGGAAAGATTAAATGGTTTCAGAAACATAGGCCTTGATACTCTTGAGCCTTTGCCCTGGGTGACCCAGGCCTGTCTCCATCTTGGCCCAGGAGGAAGCCCAGCCCTATGCCCAGGGGTCACAGGTCACTCACTGGCTCTCCAGGTCCTGGATAGTGTCAGGGAGCGGAAGTCCCCGGGTCTCCGGGAGGAAGAACAGCACAACCAGGCTGGAAGCAATGGAGATAACGCCATAGAGGAGAGGAGGCAGCAGGGGCAGGGCTTGGCGGCTCATCAGGATCAGGGGACCCATCATAGCCCCCAGTCGGCCCACCGAATGCAGAATGCCATCTGCTGTCATCCTGTGGGTGAAGGGGAGGGCCCAGATCCCTGTTATAGCTGGCCCTGTGGCAAGAAGACAGGTTGGCTGGGCCCATGGATGCCAGGGGAAGGAAAGCTGGGCTGAGGGAATTGCCCTCCTCAAGGCCTCCTCTAATGCCACCTCCTCCATGGAGCCTACCCAGATTTTTGCATCTAGTGTTTCAGGGGAAATCTATGGGGTCCACCTCATTTTCCCTGCTCTTGGGCAACTTAAGGGCTTCTCCATGCTCCTGCTAGGCCACTGAGCTCCCAACTCAGGCTTTCCATATGATATCAACAAAACCAATAAATGCTTGTCCAAACAACAAATTTAAAAATGGACAAATAAGTGAGTGGTGGAAAGAATATTGGGCTAAAAGTCTGGAGAGCTGGAGTCCAGTCCTACCCTTCTGCTGAGTCAGCCCTTCACCCCGAGCCTGTTTACCCAAATATCAAATGTGGGGGTGGCCTAGACTCTAGACCACGGGTTTTCCACTTGTGTTTTATGATGCCCTTGGGCTCCAAGGAGGTGACTTGGGGCTCTCTTGGGGCAGGGAAGGAGTGGTGGGAAATGAGTTGAGGGTCCCCACTGCCACCAGAGCAGCGCTTGGTCTCCTTATCAGGGTTCTTATAAGATTCCACCTGGACAGATGACTCTGTGGTTCAAAACGGTTTGAAAACACAGGCCCGGATGTCCCTAGGGCTCTGCTGTGCTGCTTCTGTCTGGGCCGAGACTCTCTGTGGGGAGGAGCTATCCTGGGGGGGGCCTGAGCAGCCCTGGCTGCATTTCCCTGACTACCAGGCCCTTGTTTACCCTCCCCACTGCCCTCCCAGGATGGCTCTGCTGGCCCTGGGGCATGGCCTGTAGCCCAGCTTACCGCAATGGCGTTGGGAAGAGTTCAGCCTTGTAGATGGAGAGGCAGGTTAGGCTTATCCCAAAACATCCCTTTCCCAGCACAGCAAAGACCACACGCAGGGTCTGCAAATCTGGGTACAGGAAGGGGGTGAGAGTGGGGTTGGTCCCGGAGGGTCCCCAGGGGCTAGTCAGTGTGTGGCCAGCCAGCCTGGAGCAGAGGGGCCCCTGGGCTCCCTACAAGTCCCCAGCCCTGATGGCTTGGTGCGGGGCTGCCCAGGGCTGGGGTTGGGGGACGGAGCATAGGATGTGATATCGTGGCAGGTGGACCTGAGGGGCACAGGCAGAAACCCAGCCAGGTCTGGGGTGGCTGAGCCTGGCCGGCTGTGAAGGCTGCACTCAAAGCCTGCCCCCCGCTGCTCCTAGGGTCCCGAGGTGCCTCTTGCTGTGAAGGAGAGAGCGCCAGGCCCAGCCCACAGCAGCTTCCCTGCTGGCCCCAAGCTTGCCTGTGTGGGGAAGGCAGAAGCCCTGCCTGGAGGCGGAGGTCTGGGCCACTTTTGGCTGCAGGCCTGGCATCCCCAATGTGTTGTTCCGAGCAGGCACCTGAACTGCTGGGAGGGGCTCGCCGTTGCCAGTTTCCTTGCAGCTGCTCAGAACTTGGGCTCTCGCTGCAGCCTGCAGGGCCCCGGCCACCTCTGTCCTCATTCAGGCCTTCCCTGGCCAGCCGCAAGGCACCCTCCTGCCTTCCTCCCAGCTCTGCTGCCACCACAGGACATGCGG
Organism: Rhinopithecus roxellana; assembly: GCF_007565055.1. Classification (NCBI taxonomy): domain Eukaryota; kingdom Metazoa; phylum Chordata; class Mammalia; order Primates; family Cercopithecidae; genus Rhinopithecus; species Rhinopithecus roxellana. The sequence continues at coordinate 11,795,592 of NC_044563.1, read as the reverse complement.
CCCTGTCTTTTTCGCCCAGTCTCCCACCCTGAGCAATAAAAGGAGACACGGAGAGGGATTCCAGGTCCTCGCAGCCTCCCTCATTCAGAAAGAAGACAGGGAGGCAGCTCCTGGGGCCAGGGAGGGGATGTGGCCCCACACTGAGAGCAGTAGGGTGGGCGAGGAAGCAGGGCCCTGTCCCACCACCCAGGCCTCCCGCCTCACCTTGCGGCACCAGCATGTTGGCCAGAATGGCAAGGCCGGCCATGACCTGGGAACCTGCCTGGATGGTGCGGCGGCCAAGGAAACTGAGCAAGAGGGCAGTGGTGGCCCGGCCCAGGAAGTCCACGGCCCCGAAGAGGACCTGGAGGAGGAAGATGTCACGGCCCAGGCTCTGCAGGTCGAAGACCAGCCCGTAGTAGGAGATCAATAGAGAGAAGCTGCGGGCAAGGCTGGAAGTCAGGCCCCTGCCCTGCCGGGGAGAGGGCGCCCCAACAGCAACAGCACCTCCCACCAGGAGCTGCCTGGAAGGACATGGCCAACCCCGGAGGACAATCCCGGGCTTGTCTCGGCCAGCCGTCCCAGAAGCCTGCTAAACTCAGGACACAATCCCAGGGTCAGGCTCTTCCAGGAAAGGGCAGGCAGGGTGGTGCCCCCATCCCTTCACATACGGGCTTTGGGTCAGGGGCAGTGATAGACTGGGGCATCGCCTCTCTGGCTCCCTGGCTGGGAGACTTGGCCCTCTTCAGGCTGGGACCAAGCCTGCCCTCAGGGATCTCTGAGCTGCCCCTCACTTCCGGCCTAGCCCTCTCTGACTTTGATTCCAATTACCAATCACACTGTGCCAGTTCCCTTGTTTTGGAAGATGGAATCATGGCAGGATGGGGCCTTTCGGGAGTCCCTGGGCTGCACTGCCCAGACCGCATTCAGGATGGAAAGCCTGTCCCCCAGCCCCTGGGAGTGCTGCCCCTCCTCTGGGGTGAGCAGCCTGTGACTGCTTCACGGGGCAGAGGGACCACCTAGAAGGGCCCCAGCTACCATGCTCCCAGGGGCTGGGCCGGGCCCAGGCTATGGCTGCATCTCCCCTTCCCTTCTCTGGTCCATCTCAGGGTCTGCTTTCTGCCCACTCCCCCACCCACCGGCTCACGAGTAGCTGAATTTACAGTATTTAAATTCTCATGGTTTGGAGACGGGATTTGGATCCACAAGTGGCTGCAAGGTAAAATTCTTCCCCGCCAAGTCTAAAATCTGTGTCCCTCCCTGCTCAACCCAGACACTCCTCCCGGCCCTCCCCTTAGGGGTCACCTGATTGCATCACCCAATAAACATTGGACAACACCAGCCCAACCACGGCAGAGTAAAATCGCAATTCATGCACAAGCCGCAGTGTTTCATGAAGTTTATGTGAGTGACGTGAGAGTCACTTGGCTGATGCTCAAAAGCGGCCGATGCTGGAGCCTTGGACAGATAACAACTGGGTTAACAAGTCAAGACAAGAAAACCCGCAAGGTCACCGGCTTCAAAGCCTCTGATTTGAATAACAAAGGTTGCAGAGCCGGCCCCTGAGGAATCCTGGAAGGTTGTTTTTTTCTTTTTTTTAAACTGGTCCCGGGTGTTTGCAGCAAGAGCACTTCTTCTGATTTATCAGAAAAAAATTGAAGTTTTTTAAAAAAGGCATTTGATCTATCTTTGTTCTAAGATTAGCAAATATTTGCCATCATAACCCATATGTGGTTAAATATAGCATAAAAGAAACATTTTCCTAAGCTTCAATTTTATTTCAAGATAAAAGTCCCAGTCAAACCTGGTCCCAAGGTTTTTTTCTTTGCTCTGTTGTCCAGGCTGGAGTGCAGTAGCACAATCTCAGCTCAGTGCAGCCTCTATCTCCTGGGCTCCAGTGATCCTCCTGCCTCACTTTTTGATTTTCAGTAGAGATAAGAGCGTCTCACTATGCTACCCAGGCTGGTCTTGAACTCCTGGGCTCAAGCGATCCTTCTGCCTCAGCCTCCCAAAGTGAGGGATTACAGGCTTGAGTACCACGCCTGACTGGTCCTTGCTTTTTTTTTTTTTTTTTTGAGACGGAGTCTCGCTCTGTCCCCCTGGCTGGAGTGCAGTGGCGTGATCTCGGCTCACTGCAAGCTCCGCCTCCCAGGTTCCTGCCATTCTCCTGCCTCAGCCTCCCAAGTAGCTGGGACTACAAGCGCCCGCCACCGCGCCCGGCTAATTTTTTGTATTTTTAGTAGAGACGGGGTTTCACTGTGGTCTCGATCTCCTGACCTTGTGATCCGCCCGCCTCAGCCTCCCAAAGTGCTGGGATTACAGGTGTGAGCCACCGTGCCCGGCCTGGTCCTTGCTTTTTAATATGCTCTTTTGGATGTCAGAGGAACTGAATTTGTTTTAAGGGCCTTTTCCTGGGCCCAGATGACCTTGGGTGGGCCAGGGTCTGGTCGTGCGGGCCCTGGGCGGTGACAGTACCAGTAAGCCAAGTGCTAGCTCAGCCCGGTTCCAATGCAGGCTCTATCATCTTGGGCTTGTTGCTTACCCCTCTGGGATCCCCTTTCCCCATCAGTGAAGTGGGGTTGCATGGAGGGGTCAGCTAATGCGGGTTCACCCTCTAGGAGCACGGCCATAGTTTCTAGGAAAGTGGTAAGTCTCTAATGCTGACAAACAGTGGTATTCCTCGGCCACGGCTGGTCCCCTGGCTTTAGGGACCTTGGCTCTGCCCCTGTCTTGGGACCTCCCTGGGACCCTGGGACCCCCAGCCTTTCCCTCTGGCTTCCTGCAGATGGCAGCCTCCAGACCCCACCAGTGCACAGTCCCTCTCTGGGGTCTGCCAGGACTCCTGCCTCCTGGGGCTGCCTGCGTCCTGTCCCAGACAGAAATGCACCCCCTTGAGGCCTGTGGGTGCTGTTTCCCCCAGACACCCTGCCTCCTGCCTGTCCCAGCCCTGCCTTGGGGAGGGACGCCAGGACGGCGTACTTCACCACCAGCATGGCGCAGCTCCTCCAGCGGAGCACAGGCATGCAGAACAGGTCCAGCACCGACCGCGGCTCCTTTGCAGAGGCTGCCTCCTCCTCCATGCTGGACATCAGCACCTTCCGGGGAGAATGGGGGCACTGTGAATGGTGGGGCAATGGCCCCGCCCACCCCCTGTGCCAGAGAACTGTCCAAGTGGCCAGAGTGACCGGGAGCCTGTCCTGGGCCTCAGCCTCTGGAAGCCGGATCTCTAGGGGAGGGGGCAGGAATGGAGCAGAAAAAGTTCTCTCCAGGCCCTGGCTCTTCTGCCCGTTTGACTCAGCCCTGGTCCTCTCAGCTCTAGCTTGCCCGCTTCTGGAAGTCTTCCTTGATCCTCCCGCCCCATCTTCACTCTAATCTCTGGCAGCACCTGCTTCCTGAAAACAGCTACCTTCACATAAGCACATTCTGTTTCCCCAGACACATCGAGAAGCCCCGTGAGGTGGGCGTGTGCTACGTGCGGGTGGAGGTGGTGGGTGATAGAGGTGACGGTGTGGGCGCTGTTGATAATGACAGTGCTGTTACTGATGGTGACGATGGTGGTGAAGGTGGTGGAGATGTTTTGCAGAGATGGTGGCTGTGGGGTTAGTGATGGTATTGGTGGTGCTGGTGGTGATGGAGTGATGGCGGTGAAGGTGATGGTGGTTGTGGACGGTGGTGGTGCTGTTGGCAATGGTATTGGGATTAGTGGTGGTGATGTCTGTGTGGAGGTGGTGGTGGAGGTGTTGGTGGTGTCTGTGGAGATGCTGGTGGTGGTGCTAGTGGAGGTGGTGCTGGAGTGGGTGGTACTGATGTTGGAGGCCACATAGACGATCCATCAGTGCATGTCCTGTCCCAGGTCAAGTCACAGACAGCAGCCTCTCACCTCTATGGTCAAGTTCTTGGCCTCCTTGTGGCCATTTATCCTGGCCACCTTTCTGAGCTCCTGAAGCGCTTGGTCTGGTTTGCCCTTAATAATCAGCCACCGGGCGGATTCTGGCAGCCACCTGTAAGGAGGCAGGTGTGTAGCTGGGGTGCACGCTGGGCTCTCCCCTGGGGGAGGGTGGAAAGGGCCAGTGGGCACAGACCCTTCAGCTGAGATGAGTGACGAGTAGGCAGATGCTTCTGTGCTGCTGCTGTCCAGCCATGAGCCTGGCAGTCCCCGATGGTTTCAGAATAAAACTGAGTCCCAGTGCCTGGCGGCCCACCTTCGCGAGCGAGCCACCTCCATCTGGCTCGCCTGGCTACTGGGGCCTGCCCACCTGAGTCCTGCACACAGCCAGGGCACAGGTGGCCTGGGCATGGGTGTCCCTAGAGTTGGCTGCTTCACCAGTGATTCTGGGGCCATTTCTAGGATAGAAAGGTCACTTAGTACTTTTTTTTTTTTGGAAACGGAGTCTCGCTCTGTCACCCAGGCTGGAGTGCAGTGGTGTAATCTCGGCTCACTGCAACCTCTGCCTCCCAGGTTCAAGTGATTCTCCTGCCTCAGCCTCCCAAGTAGCTGGGACTACAGGCATGCACCACCATGGCTAATTTTTTTTGTATTTTTAGTAGAGACCATGTTAGCCAGGATGGTTCGATCTCCTGACCTTGTGATCTGCCCGCCTCAGCCTCCAAAGTGCTGGGATTACAGGCGTGAGCCACCACGCCTGGCCTGTTTTTTTTTTTTTTTAAAGCACGTTTAAAACATTCCCAGGCAGAACCAGGTAATTTTATAAAACCAGTCTGTTTCTCCCCAACCTCAGGGGCAGATAGGCCAGAAGCATTTTGCTGGTGGAAGGCACAGGATCTGCCCAGCCCACTGACTCTCAGCCCTCTTTGCAGGGAATCTAAGAAGGACTTCTGGAGGCAGTTTGATGTAGTGGTGAAGAGTTAGCCTGCCTGGGTTCAAATCCTGCCTCTGGCATTCACCGGCTGTGTGTGACCCTGGGTGAGTGACCTAACCTTTCTAGGTCTCGGTCCTTCATTTGAAAATGGCGGTAAGGGCTGGGCGCGGTGGCTCAAGCCTGTAATCCCAGCACTTTGGGAGGCCGAGACGGGCGGATCACGAGGTCAGGAGATCGAGACCATCCTGGCTAACACGGTGAAACCCCGTCTCTACTAAAAAATACAAAAAAAACTAGCCGGGCGAGGTGGCGGGCGCCTGTAGTCCCAGCTACTCTGGAGGCTGAGGCAGGAGAATGGTGTAAACCCGGGAGGCGGAGCTTGCAGTGAGCTGAGATCTGGCCACTGCACTCCAGCCTGGGCAACAGAGCGAGACTCCGTCTCAAAAAAAAAAAAAAAAAGAAAATGGCGGTAATGGCATCATCTTCCTTATTAGAAGATATGTTAGTAAGCGCCTAGTACACACCTGATCAGTGTGGCAGGGATGGCCTAATTATTGTAAGGGATGGCCTTCCTCTTCACTTATTGATCTGTGTATGAAACGTAAGCTCCATGGGGCCCCTGGTTTTTGCCTGTTTTGTTCACTTGTGTGTCCCTAGCACCTAAGACCCTCTGCACCTATCTGTGTCTCCTTCCTCAGTGCCAATCCAAGGAGGAATTTCCATACTTCAGGGATTTTTGCAACTCCTAAAACTGTAGTGACAACGATCTATTTTCATATCCAATGTTGGTCCGCCCTGTATGTGAAGGAGTGAAGCCGGTGGGTGGGGGCTGTGCAAGCGTTGGGGAGGGACGATGCCCACAGCCTCAGCCCAGGGGACGGCGGCGGTGGGGCCTGGGGGCTGGGAGAGCGGCTGCTTCCACTGTGGCCGAACTTTGGCCCAGTGCCCCTGGATCTTCCAGTTTTTCCAGAGAAGGTAAAAATACTGCTTTTGTTTGTTTTAAAAATCTTCTGTTTTTTTTTTTTTTTTTGAGACGGAGTCTTGCTCTGCCGCCCAGGCTGGAGTGCAGTGGCCAGATCTCAGCTCACTGCAAGCTCCGCCTCCTAGGTTTACGCCATTCTCCTGCCTCAGCCTCCCGAGTAGCTGGGACTACAGGCGCCCGCCACCTCGCCCGGCTAGTTTTTTGTATTTTTAGTAGAGACGGGGTTTCACCGTGTTAGCCAGGATGGTCTCGATCTCCTGACCTCGTGATCCGCCCGTCTCGGCCTCCCAAAGTGCTGGGATTACAGGCTTGAGCCACCGCGCCCGGGCAAATCTTCTGATTTTTAAATGTTAGCAACTAGTTACAAATATATTTTTTAAATCACCATTTGAACCAATGCTGTGCCGGCCCATCTTGGCCTGTCTGGGCTGGATGGGAGCCACAGACCTTGGGCTGCAACGCTCAGCCTAGGACTGCCAATCTCCAATGTCCCTCCCCAGTGAGGGCCCCACTCACACCACGGCCCTTCTGTGGCACTCCATGGCTCTGGACCTCCTGCCAGTCAGAGAAGTGAAAGTGAAGGGATACCCTCCCACCCTGGGTCTCCTAAGGAAAAGGTCCCACATCATACTGACCAGGATATCAGGGAGATGGCAAAAAAGGGCACTGATGCTGCCAGCTGGAGGGTCCTCCAGTCCCGCAGGGCAAAGGCCAGGCCACCAAGTGCCGCCTGGCCTGCGCTGAAGGCACATCCCACCACCGTCATGGTGGCCGCCCTCCTGCTGGTCATGGTCCATTCCACCACTGCAGGATGCAGACACGTGCAGGTGAGGCCTCATGCGGCGACCTGAGCCCCATTCTCTCCTGCCACCCCCGCCCCCATGGCAGCAGCGCGCTGAGCTGGGGACTCACTCAGTGTTAGTGAACTCAGAAAGATGCCAGCCATCCCAAAAGCGGCCACGAACCGCAGGCCACAGTAGATGACAAATGTTGGGGCAAAGATGGTGCTGGTGCCCGCCACGGCCAACTGCAGGCAGCACCAGCTCAGCATCGGCTTCCGCCCAAACCTGTCAAAGGAGAGAAGCACACGGGGCCTGGAGAGGGGCCCCTGAGGACGTGGATATGTGGGCAGGCACTTGCCTTCTGGGAGTTCAACAACGCCAGGGGGTCTCCTGCAGGAGGCTCATCTTTCTTGGAACTTTTAGGGGTACACTCAGAGTGTTTCTGTTATAAAAGTGGCAGTACCTTGCCACGGGAGGGTGCAGTTCGGTCTCAATGTTTAAGAACATGAGGTTTGGGGCTGGGCACGGTGGTTCATGCCTGTAATCCCAGCACTTTGGGAGACTGAGGCTGGAGGATCACTTTAGGCCAGGAGTTCAGGACCAGCCTGGGCAACATAGTGAGACCTCAGTCTCTTCTAAATAAATTTAAAAAATTAGCCAGGCTTCTGTGGTCCCAGCTACTTGGGAGGCTGAGGAGGGAGGATAGCTTGAGCCCAGGAGTTCAAGGCTGCAGTGAGCTATCATCATGCCTCTGCACTGCAGGCTGAACAACAGAGTGAGCCTCTGTCTCTAATAAATAAATAAAAAAGAACACAGGTTTGGGCATCAGATGCCTGGGTTTGAGCCCCAGCTCTGTCCTTCCTGGGTGACCCTGAGCATGTGACTCGACATCTCTGAGCCTCAGTTTCCCCATCTGTAACACAAGGGCATCCATAAGGACATGCCTCACAGGGCTGCTATGAGAATCGAGACACTGGGCAAGGGGCTGGGGAGTGAGGAGGCTGAGACTTTGCAAGGCACTGCTCTCATCTGTGCACTGTGAAAGGGGTCCTCATGGGGCAATGCAGAGCCCTCGGCCCTGCCCAAGTGCCCTGGGCCGCAGTGGCCTCCAGGCTGGCTGAGTCTGAACCAGAGACTGCATTTAGTGCCACTCAAGCCCGTGCTGCTCAGAACGGAGATGCGAGGTGGACCTTGGCCATGCCTGTCTGAGCAGCATCCAGGAGCAAGGATGCTCGTTTCATCCTCACGACAACTGTGTGGGCAGGTGCGAGGCCCCACTGCTGGGGGAAAACTGAGGCCCAGAGAAGGGAAGAGATCTACCTTGTAGAACAAGACTGGGTGTGGTAAGGCTGGGATTCAGACCCAGGTAGTCAGACCCCAGAGCCGGTAGGGTGGTGGTAGGAGGGAGCGGGAAGGCAGTCCTCCATTCCTAAAATAATGGCTGCATGTCTGCCACGGTGCTGAGCTGGGCTCTGGGGCACAGTCCCTGGGTTCCTGTGTGCTTGTGGGGACATGGACAATAAACAAGACTTAAGCCAGCCAGTCATGGTCAGAGCCAGGCACTGTGATGAGGGAAGTAAGGAGGGGTTGGGATAGTCATGCCTGGGGCTGGGCAGGAGTCTCTGGCTCTGTGGCCTGGAAGGGCCTCCCCAAGGAAGAGCATTGAGCTATGGCCTGTGTGTGGGCACCAGGCAGCGTGGGCAGGAGCTTCTGGGTGAAGCACAGTCACTGAGGCACTCTGCAGGGGTGCAGGGGGCTCCAGGAGGAGGCTGGTGGAGCTGGGGGTGGGAGGATGCCCAGCGCAGGGCAGGGGGTGGGCAGAAAGGGACTGTCTTCAGTGCAGTGGGGCCCTTGGAGGACTTCCGGCCAGCTTTTATTGACCAGATCAACCTCCAAGATTTTGCAAAGTCACTCAGTGCTGTGGCAGCGTGGATGGCCACTGTAGAGGACACCTGTGAGGGGTTGCGGCCTGCCTGGTGGGAGGAGATGGTGGCTCAGGCAAGCAGATGCTGTGGCAGGGAGGGGCTTGGGCTGAGTGCGTCCTGGAGGAAGAGCCAGGCGAGTGTGGGGTGAGGAAGGGAGGCCAGGGGACAGCACAGGTGCAGAGGGGCCCATGGGTCGGGGGTCCGTGTCCTCTGATGGAGGCTGCTGAGGGAGCGAGTGGGGTGGCGAGGAATCAGCAGCTCAGCTCCCACAACAGGAAGAGAGGGAGGAGGGGGAGCAGGAGGAGGGGTAGCAGGAGGAGGGGGAAGGGGAACAGCTTCCTGGGAGGTGGAAGGAAAACCAGCAGTGAGGATGTTCTGGAAGCCGAGAGAAGAAAGTATGTCACAGAGAACGCTTCTTCCCGGCAGCAGGCCTGGGTTTCGGTGTCACCTGGTATGAGACGTATCCAGTCCTGCCGGCCGGCCCCGGCGTGCCCATTACCTGTGCCCTGTTCCCTAGCCCCCTTCACATTCCAAGGTGGCCTAACTTACTCACCTGTGTCCTGAGCCCTGCTTGGCTCCAAGCTGGGGAAGAGCAGACACTTGTCTCCCAGCCTCCCTACCGCCCCTTCCCCCATCTCTGCTGGGGGTGTCCCTTGCACCTAGCCAGTGTTTGGCCCACGTGAGGCTTCTGGAAAGGCTTTGAGACTGGGGGACAAAGGACAGAGGAGAGGAGGATGGGGAGCCAGGACGGCTCTGAGGCACAGGGTCCAAGCACGGCCACATGGAGGAGGCCTATGACCATCTGGCTGGAGTATGGAAGAGGGAATGGGGGCAGTGGGAGATGGTCTGGGGTGGCCTCCCTGTGAGGGGACCCAGGCCAGGGTCTGGGGGAACTTGCTGAGGTGGGGACCCGGAATAGTCTGTGGGTTGGTGGGGATGGCCAGGGGAGGGAAGAAACAGAGGAGGCAGGAGGGAGATGGAGGGGGGGATGGGGTGCTCGCCTGACATTTCTGAACCTTCTGCCCCACAGTCTTCAATTCTGTTTTGAGGGAGCTGGGGGCTGGGAGGAGCGGAGGCACTCACCGATAGGAGACGAGGCCCCAGATAAAGGAGCCCACCAGGATCCCGGACATGAAGATGGACTGGCTCAGGGGCTTCAAGCCCTGGGAGCTGCACACCAGGTCCCACTGCAAGAGGAGGGTGCAGTGGCTCAGCTTGGGGGGTGTGGAATCGTGGGGCTGGGTGTGGCCGAGGGACGCCTGGCCAGCCTGAGCCCTTGGGGCCAGCCACCCACACTAGGGTCCCTGGACTCCCAGTGCCAGGTCACAGAGGTAGAAGAGACCTGCTGACCATGGGGCTACAACCCCCCACGGGAAACCCAGCTGCAGGACAGAGTGCGACCTGGCTCTGTGTCTGCCAGCTGTGTGGAGGCCTCTCCACGGGGCCCAGTGGCCCCTCATGCGGAGGACAGACTCTAATGGGCAGCAGGGCCTTGAAGGGGCAGAAGTGGTATGAAAATGAACAATTTCTTGGTAAAAAGAAGTTCGGCAGGCAATGTGTGGCTGTGTCCGGCAGTACCTGGCAGTGGTGGGCAGTGAGGTGGCAGGCAAGGTGGGCAGTGGGAGGCAGGGGCAGGGAATGGCTGGCAGGGGTGACATGACAGGCTTGGCTTCCACTTCTACTGAGTGCTGGCCAGGTGGATGTGGCAGAGCCACTGCCTCAGCTGGGCTATCCTCTCCTCTAGAGACGGAGCCATGATCTGGTCCTCTCATCAGCAGTGAGGATGACTAGAGAGAGCTTGGCACTGTTCGCTGGGATTTTTACAGTGGCTCCAGCCCAGGACCGGTCATCCTTTGCCTGAACACCCCACACCCGTCCCCAAGCCTGTCCTCCACTGAGGCCCAACAGCTCCCCCCACCTCTCTCCCCTCCCACCCGGGCAGCTGCAGTGGCCTCCAGCGGGTCCCCCATGCCCTCACAGAGCTTCTCCATCATGCAAAGTGACCTCTTGAAAATGCAAGTCAGACCAAATCACTTCCATGCTCCAAACCCTCCAATGAGGATGACGATGATGAGGTTCTTTGCATTTAAAAGGAAATTCCAGGCACAGTGGCTCATGCCTGTAATCCCAGCACTTTGGAATGCCGGGGCTGGAGGATCCTTTCAGCTCAGGAATTCGAGACCAGTCTGGGCCATGTAGTCAGATCTCGTATCTACTAAAAATTTTAAAAATTAAGTCAGGTGTGGTGGCTCATGCCTGTAATCCCAGCACTTTGAGAGACTGAGGTGGGTGGATCACCAGAGGTCAGGAGTTCAAGACCAGCCTGACTAACACAGTGAAACCCCTTCTCTACTAAAAATACAAAAATTAGCCAGGAGTGGTTGTACATGCCTGTAATCCCAGCTACTTGGGAGGCTGAGGCTGGAGAATCGCTTGGACCCGGGAGGCGGAGGTTGCAGTGAGCTGAGATTGTGCCATTGCACTCTAGCCTGGACAATAGAGCAAGATTCAGTGTCAAAAAAAAGAAAAAAAAATTAGCTGGGCATGGTGGTATGCACCTATAGTCCTAGCTACTGGGGAGGCCAAGCCACAAGGATCATTGGAGGCTGGGAGTTAGAAGCTGCAGTCAGTCATATTTGCGCCACTACACTCCAGCTTGGGTGACAGAGTGAGACTCTGTCTCAGAAAAAAAAAAAAAAAGAAAATCCCATTTCCAGAGCATGCCCCTGCACCTGCTTCTGGCCCCTCAGCACCTGTGCCCAGATGCACTGGGCCTTGTTCAGCTCCTTCAAATCCCAGACATGCTTCTATGCATGACCTTTGCTCTGTGGGGCTCCTGACCTTCACCGATTCCTCCCCTCACCATCCAAGTCTCAGTGTCAATGTTGCCTCTTTGGAGAGGCCATCCCCAACCATCTGCCTGAAGGAGGCTGCCCCTCCTCGCCCCTCGCAACCTTGCTTTTGTCCCCCATGCAGACTGCCGGGATTGAATCAGGCTCTAGGACACTCTAGTTGTGAAGCCTGGGACAGCCCCTTAACCTCTCTGTGTTTTCCTTTTCTCTGTTATTAAATGGGGACTGTCATAGGATCCATCCCACAAGATTGTGGCGAGGTTGTGGCAGCAGAGACGCAGTGGAAATGTGTCTGCCACTTCGCAGGTGCAGGGCGAGGGGTGGCTTTGCTGCTAGGAGGGGTTTACATGTCAACTGAGTGGATTCACCAGTGGAATGGATGCTTCTTGAAGGCTCCCTGCTCATCTTGGAACCGGAGCCCTGATCTGAATCTGGCCCATCATCACCAATCAGGAAATGGGCGTGGGGTGACCAGAAGTCTTTGCTTGGCTAAACTTTAGTCAGGTTCCTGAACCTTCTCCTGGGCCCATCTGGGCGCTTCCTCATAAAATCCAGTTTTAGCAAAGGACCCTGCTGAATCAGTTTAGCAAGAATCCCCTCTGACTCCAGCCTCGATATCCGATCAGGTTCCTCATCCTCCACCCACCTCTAGGGTGATATCTGGTCACCCTGGCCTGTCTCAGCAAGAAGCCTGTTGGGTCAGTTCAGCCAGACCCCCCCTTACCCCTGACTCCCCTGCAGCCGAGTTGCCTGAAGTCATGGCTGATGGGTCAACAGGGCCGGGACCAGACGAGGCTGGCGAATGTCCAGGTGCCCCCGCACTTCCAGGAGCCTGGGCTGGCCCCATCTGTAGACGGATCCCTGCCACCCACTCCCCTGTGTGTGGCTGAGGAGGGGCTGAGAGGCTCGTGAGTGAGCAGGGCCTGAGGAGGCGGGTCCCTCCCAGGACTGGACCTTGGAGTCCAACCAACCTGATCCATGACTCTGACCTCCACTCGAGTGGCTCTGGGGGAGGCCCTACCTTGGCCACGATGGTGGAGGTGAAGACGCTGCGGTCATAGACCCAGCCGTCCACACACGGCTCCGTGTCGGCCTCATTCCAGCTGGTGGCCGTGGCATTGGGGTCCAAGAGCTGCCACTGTGGCTGGCGGAAGCGGCGGCATTGGTGGGGCTCCCAGTTGGGGCCTGGCGGGATGGAGATGGTCAGAAGGGCCTTGAGGGTCATGTTTGCGGGAACCGCAGAGCCGTTGTCCAGCAGGTGTGTCCAGCATCGGTGGCCTGGGACAGCAGCTGAGAAGTTCTCCAGGAGCATCTGGGAAGGTATCACGAGGCAGGGGAGGATGAAGGTGAGGACCTGCAGGGTCTGGAAGAGGCCCATGCCTCCGGCTTGCTCCAAGAGCTTTGAGAATGCCATGAACGGAGCTGCCTCGGCTGAGCGGACAGCTGACCTAACTGCTGTTTGAAACTGATTACAGCCACAAGATCCGGGGCCACCAAGACCTTCTGCCCTCCTACCCCTCAGCTGGGTTGAGGGTGGAGCACTGTCCAATAACCAGTTGGGTCGGTCCCAGGAAACCCTATGATGCCTCCGGGAAATTCCTCCTTCTCTTGTTTCCAGGAGTGATTGCGGATGCCCCAGCACTCTGCGGAGGGGGTAACGGGACTAAACTCACTCTACTCGGGCTGCCTGGGGCATCCGAGCTGCCCACCAAGTGTGGACCAGAGGGCTGAGCCACCTTCTGAGTTCTCCAGCACCAAAAGTGAAAGTCAGGCAGGTTCTATTAAAAATGACAGGGTGCTTTGGTGTTACTGAATTACAGTTTGGAAGAAATACCAACTGGACTGTTGCCTCACTGAGTTGGTTAAAGTTTAATCTCAGCGTGGGCTTCTGAGTGAGGAAGGCAGTTCATGTCTCAGGACGTGAGGCCTCAGCCACTCCCCGCTGGCCAGTTGATCTCATTCTTAAATCTTTAGAACCTTCTACGCAAGGCCCTTTAAATCAGAAAACGGTCAGCCTAAACTTCATCCCTCCTGACAATTGTTCAAGGCTCTGAAGCCAGATGTGAGGCCTGGGAAGGGCCTTCCCTAGCTGGGGAGATGGTGCAGGTGGGTGTGGGAGAGGACGTGGGGTGGGCATGAGCTGGCAGGAGGGCCCAAGTCTGTGCTCTTTTCTTTCCTGATGTGAACCTCCTACCAGGCAGTGCCGGGGAGACCAGCTTGCAGACTCACTATTTTGGGAAGCTTCTATTCCGAGGTTTTAGGTTGCCTTTATTAGACAGTAAGCTCCCCCAGTGGAAACCATGGCTACCATTTCCTGGCTTCTCTTTGAAGCCCCTCGTGGGCCCGCAGCTGAGCAGGCGGGCAGTTGGGGAAGTGAGCAGAATCACGACGCTGTGACCTAGCCTCTGAGGCCAGCCCCGTTTCCAGGCTCTGCACGAGGTAGAGTGAAGCCAGCCCTCCCCCATGGCCATCTGGGTGGTGCCTCTTAGTGTGCTCAGCTCTGGGCTGACCTCACTGCCTGCACCCCTTCCTTCACTCCTTATGGCAGCCCAGGAGAGAAACAAGACAAATTCCCTTAAACAAGGAAACTGAGGCTCAGAGAGGACAAGGCAGCTCGCCCAAGGTCACTTGCCACAGTCCAGATCGGAGCCAGACGCCACAGCCTGAGCTTTCTCCGATGCCCCTGGGCAGCTGCGGTGTGGTCTCCAGCCTGTCATGGACCAAATCCTGGCCAAAAGCTAGAATTCAGGATTTGGGTCAGAATGAGGGCCAGCCCGAAGTCACCTCCCAGAGTGCGAGAGGGAAGCGGCTGAGTCAGTTCCGGAGAGAAGTCCGAGAAGTGCTGGAAGTGTGGGTGAGGTGTGGGTGGGTGTCTGGACCCTGAACCTCTGAGAACCTCCCTGGAGGGCTTGGGGAACTCGGCCAGGAAGCTGGGGAGTCGGATTCTAGGCCTGGGCTTCAAAGCTGGGACTCCTTCCTTCTTCGGCCTCTCCAGGCAGGAAACGGTTACGAATTTTAAAATCGCAGAAAGAGAGGGACTGGGGGAGGTGGAGAACCAACCCAAATTAAAGCCCAGGAGGCCGCAGGAGAGGGACTCCTTGGACAGAGCCCCAGTCCAAAACAACACAAAGGCCTAATCTAACGTGCAAAGAATTGCACCCTATTCCTGTTTTGAGCAAGCACCGTGCTGTTGGGGGTAGGCCTGGCCCTGAGACGTGGCCTTCCGTGGTGGCCTCCTCTCTCTGGCTCCTGGCTTCTTGCCTGTGGAGTGAAGTGTGTTGCTGTGTTGGTGTTTGCAAACCTCAGCATGTGCCAGAAGCCACTGGGGTGCCGGCTAGAACGCAGTTTCTTGAGCGTCTGCTGCAGGGTGGGCTGGGCCCAGGAGTGCACGTTTTAAAGTAAGTCCCCAACTGATTGCACCACACCGGGCCCGGGCCTTGCTTTGAAAATCTCTGGGCTGGAGGTGGCTGCCGGAACCCAAGGTGTCCAGGAAGCCCTTCGATTCTTTCTCCTTCCTCCGTCCATATGCTTTCACGTTTTTTCTTCTTCCCTGCCCTTTGCCTGTCATGGACACCCCTAGGCTTTGCTTACAGCAGAAGGTCAAACCTCCTGGACTTGCCAGAAGGCTCCCGGAATCTCCAACTGACTTTCCGCTTCCAGGCCAAGGAATTTTTCATTTGTATTTTCTGTTTTTCTGGGGCTGCTGGGGGCAGGGCTTGGTGCAGCTGCTCTGCCACCTGGCGGTCACACCTGGGACTGTAGCCTTTCCCAAACTAGGCACATCTTGCCCAGGTGCCCATCCTTCAAAGGTCCTCAGGCAGGGGTGGGGAGAGAAGGGCTTGGGGAGGAAGGCAGGCAGCCCCCCGATTATAGTGGTCAAGCCCTCCAGGGTGCCTCATTAAATTAATTTGTGTAAAGTAAACCCCTGTTATTCATAGAAGTAGAGTTGCTGTGGAGTTGACCTTTCTAGCCCAGGTTTCCCATCAATTAAACCAAAGACCAGCATGGCCGCCAAATGACCTTAGGCGGTTGCCTTACCTGCTGTGAACTTCAGTATCTCCATTTCTAAGATAGGGCCTTCCACTTAACGTAATAAGATTAAATTAGATAATTAATGGGCTTGACAATAAATACTAGCCACCACAATCACCATCACAACAATCACTACCATCATCACCACCATCACCATCACCACAATCACTACCACCATCACCACCATCACCATCACCACAATCACTACCACCATCACCACCATCACCATCACCACAATCACTACCACCATCACCACCATCACCATCACCACAATCACTACCACCATCACCACCATCACCATCACCACAATCACTACCACCATCACCACCATCACCATCACCACAATCACTACCACCATCACCACCATCACCATCACCACAATCACTACCACCATCACCATCACCACAATCACTACCACCATCACCACCATCACCATCACCACAATCACTACCACCATCACCACCATCACCACCACCACAATCACTACCACCATCACCACCATCACCATCACCACCAATCACTACCACCATCACCATCACCACAATCACTACCACCATCACCACAATCACTACCACCATCACCACCATCACCATCACCACAATCACTACCACCATCACCACAATCACTATCACTATCACCACCATCACCATCACCACAATCACTACCACCATCACCACCACCATCATCATCACCACCGTCACTATCATCATTACCATCACCATCACCACTGTCACCATCACCACCATCACCACCACCATCACCACCATCACCACCACCATCACCATCACCACCACCATCACCACCATCACTGCCATCACCACCACCACCATCACCACCGCCAATATCATCATTACCATCACCATCACCACTATCACCATCACCATCACCACCATCACCACCACCATCACCACCATCACCATCACCACCACCACCACCACCATCCCACCACCATCACCACCATCACCACCACCACCATCACCACCACCATCACCATCACTATCACCACCATCACCACCATCATCACCACCACCATCATCACCATCACCACCACCATCATCACGACCATCACCATCACCACAATCACTACCACCATCACCACCACCATCACCATCACCACTGTCACTATCATATTACCATCACCATCACCACCACCATCACCATCATCACCACCATCACCATCACACCATCATCACTATCACCACCACCATCATCATCATCACCATCACCACCATCACTATCATCACCATCAACACTATCATCATCATTGTCACCATTACCACCACCATCACCATTATCACCACCACCGTCATCACCACCATCACCACCACCACTCACCACCATCACCACCACCACCACCACCATTGCCACCACCACCACCACTACTATCATCACCACCATCATCACCACCACCATCATCACCATCATCATCGCCATCATCACCACCACCACCATCACCACTACCATCATCACTACCATCAACACCACCATCATCACCATCATCACCACCACCATCACCACCACCACCACCACCATCACCACCATCACTATCATCACCATCACCATCACCACCATCATCATCATTGTCACCATTACCACCATCATCATTGTCACCATTACCACCGCCATCATCACTATCACCACCACCATCATCACCATCATCACCATCACCACCATCACCATCACCACCACCATCATCACTATCTGCACCACCATCATTACCATCATCACCATCACCACAACTATCACCACCATCACCACCATCACCATCACCACCATCACCACCACCATCACCACCATCATCACCACCACCACCACCACCATCACCACCACCACCATCATCACCACCACCATCATCACCATCATCATCACCATCATCACCACCATCACCATCACCACTACCATCATCACCACCATCAACACCACCATCATCACCATCACCACCATCATCATCACTGCCCTCACCATCACTATCATCACCACCATCATCACCACCATCACCATCACTATCATCACCATCATCATTACCATTACCACCACCATCATTACTACCACTGTCACAACCATCACCATGACCACCATCACCACCACCATCACCATCACCACCACCACCATCACCATCACACCATCACCACAACCATCATAGCAGACCCATCGTTCTTCCTTTTTTTCTTTTCCAGTTGAAGCTGCAGTATTTCAGATCCAACTGGAATCACAGGGATTTCTTGTTTGACTCCTCCCTGAAATCGTGGAAGAATCTGGAGTCGGCAGAAGGTGAAGCTTTTTCTTAGTTTCATACTGCTGTAGGGACAGGGCTCTCCAGGGTCTCAGATCCTGACTCCAGTTTGATTGCTTTTTCCACTGTACCCTTGTAAAGATGCCCAATGATCCATCAGAAAGTCAAAGAAACATTAACCATAAAATATCAAATTATCCTCCTGCTCCAGAGAACAGGACTCACCTCACTGAACAGGAGATATTGATGAGCTACATAAGGCCATAAGCAGATCTCACCTCTTCAGTTCTTTAATTCCTCTTTGAGGGACATAAATTTGGGGACTATCCCTCCTCCACCAATAACACTACAAACTTAAATCATTTTTCTTCGTTTTTGAATTCCTCTTCAATTCACTGCCCAGCAGCAGCTTAGAGCTCTTAGATCTTATTATGCCTTATAAGAACTCATTTTTGCAGATCTTCCTAAATTCACCCACGTGCCTTTTTGCAGGGAGGGAGGATGATAGGGACTGCCTTAATTCGATTTTCTTGTCTTTTCTTAAAGTGTACATGTTGCAAAAACCACAAAATCATGTGAGGAATGAAAGGAAGGCCCCCCTTTCCCCCCTGACTCCAACAATCACACTGCTCAAAGGACCCCAGGTCCTTTATTTAAAACACCTACGTATTTAGAAATATGTCAACAGAAATCATTATCATTAGTCATTTATACCTGAGAAGTCTTAATGTATACGATAACAACCAAAATGATCTCAAAGTGTGTAAAGTGGCAAGTAAAAGTCCTTTTCTCCTCTAATCCCCAACTGCCTGGGGCAACTGCCACCAACAAGTTATATTCTCCAGAAAAATCATAATGTACCTTCAAACACATTCTTAAAGTTTTAAAATTTTTCAATAGGTAGTAAATTCACATCGTTCAAAAATAGAAAACTTACGAACATGTGTAGAGTGAAGAGGCTCTCTCCCATCCCACCTCCACCCACCCTCAGGGAACCATTTTTAGTTTCTTGCGCATCCTTCCAGATTTTCTTTCTGAAAATATAAGCGAGGGGAGACGCACATTCTGATTTTACTCTTTTCACACAAAGGTACTCTTCCCCTTTGCATTGATTTCCCACAACAGTGTACCTCGGACGCCTTTCCTCGTGCTTTGTGAACATCCTCCTTCCCATTTCACAGTAGCATGGTAACCCACTGCATGGATTTACCATCACACATTTAACCACCCTCCCATTCATGGTCACTTGGACTGTGTCTAACATTTTGATTTTTTTGTTTGTTTGTTTTTTTTTTTGAGATAGAGTCTCACTTTGTCCCCTAGGCTGGAGTGCAATGGCATGATCTCGGCTCACTGTAACCTCTGGGTTCGAGTGATTCTTCTGCCTTAGCCTCCCAGAGTGCTGGGATTACATGCGCCTGCCACCAAGCCTGGCTAATTTTTGTATTTTTTGTAGAGATGAGATTTCATCATGTTGGTCAGTCTGGTCTCGAACTCCTGACCTCAGGTAATCTACCTGCCTCAGTCTTCCAAAGTGCTGGGATTACAGGCGTGAGCCACCTTGCCTGGCCCTAAAATTTTCATATTTCAAAAAGTATTTTTAAAACTATGAAAAAAAGCTCCATATCATTGATCACTAGAGAAATGCAAATCAAAACCACAGTGAGAAACCATCTCACACCAGTCAGAATGGCTATTGATTAAAACATTAGAAAACAACAGATGCTGGCAAGGTTGTGAAGAAAAAGGAATGCTTATAAATCGCTGGTGGGAGTGTAAATTAGTTCAACCCATTGTGCAAAGCAGTGTGGTGATTCCTCAAAGAGCTAAAAACAGAACTACCATTCAACCCAGCAATTCCATTACTGGGCATATACCTAGAGGAATGTAAATCATTCTACCATAAAGACCTATGCACATGTGTGTTCACTGCAGCACTAGTCACAATAACAAAGACATGGAATCATCTAAATGCCCATCCATGGTAGATTGGATAAAGAAATTGTGCTACATATACACGTGGAATACTATGCAGCCATAAAAAATAACGAGCGCATGTCTCTTGTGGGAACATGTGTCGAGCTAGAGGCCATTATCCTCAGCAAACTAATGCAGGAACAGAAAACCAAATACCACATGTTCTCACGTATAAGTGGGAGCCAAATGATGAGAACTCATGAACACAGAGAAGGGAACAACAGACAACACTGGAGCCCACTTGAGGGTGGAGGGTGAGCGGAGGGAGAGGAGCAGGAAAGATAACTGTTGGGCACTGGACTTAGTACCTGGGTGATGAAATCACCTGTACCAACAAACCCCACGACATGAGTTCCCCAATGTAACAAATCTTCACATGTAACCCTAGAACCTAAAATAAAAGTTAAAACATTATTTAAAATGCTCGGATGAATAACTTTACATACATACTATTTCAAATGTTTGTTAGTATGTCTGTAGAATAAAATTCCAGAAGTGGGATTGCTTCCTTGAAGGGTGAGTGAGCCGTGGTTTTGAGAGGCAGCCCACTGCCTTCCCCAAGGACATAGTTGTGTATCCTGTCCCCAGCTCCTTAACTCAGAAAGCCAGTGTCACAGTTGTGGGGTTTTCCCAATATCATGGATAAAAAGTGATTTCTCAGTGTAGCTTTACTTTGCATTTCTTTTCTTATGAGTGAGGCTGAGCACCTTATAATATATTTGAGATGCATTTGTATTTCTCTTTTTCTGTTATTTCTTCATACCACTTACCTATTTCAATTGTAGGTTATTTCCTTACCAATATCTACAAACCCTTTATAAATTAGGGAGACTGGATTTTTTTTTTTTTTTTTTTTTTTTTTTTTTTTTTTTTTTTTTTTTTTTTTTTTTGACAGAGTCTCACTCTGTCATCCTGGCTGGAATGCAGTGGTGCATTCAGGACTCACTGCAGACTCAACTTCCCAGGCTCAAGCGATCCTCCCACTACTGTGGGAGAGGGAGTAGGTGGTGCATATCTGTAGTCCCAGCTACTTGGGAAGCAATCCTCAGTCCCTCAAGTAGCTGGGACTACAGGTACACACGACCACACCCAACTAATTTTTGTATTTTTAGAAGAGACGGGGTTTCGCCATGTTGCTTAGGTTGGTCTCGAACTCCTGAGCTCAAGCAATCGTCCCACCTCGGCCTCCCAAAGTGCTGGGATTACAGGCGTGAGCCACCATGCCCAGCCCACTTTGTCTTTTAACAACTCATGTTGTTATTGATACTTTTCTGTATGCAGAATTTTTTTTGTAATTGAATTTATCATTTTCTTTTTTGATTTTTGGGTTTTAGTCATCATTAGAACAGCCCTCTCTACTCCATGGTGATAAAGGAATTGTTTCATGGTTGGATTTTTAAATCCAGAATGCTTGTTGGATTTGTCACTTTCCTCTCCAATACCTGTAGAGTTGACACTATGACTTTTCTTCTTAAATTTATGAATAAGATGAATTATATTAATGGATTTCCTAATGCTGAACCACCCTTTCATTGGATGAAAGGAAAGCCGAGGCGGGGTGGCCGAGGCCGGGTGATCCGCCCGCCTCAGCCTCCCAAAATGCTGGGATTATAGGCATGAACCACCATGCCCAGCCTATTTATTAGTATTTTATGTAGAGGTTTTCCTTAATCTTTACATGTGAGCTTGGGCTGTAGTTTCCTTTCTTTTCTGGTAAAATCTCTACTCACTTCTAGAATGAAAGGATGGTTCAGTATTAGGAAATCCATTAATATAATTCATCATATTCATAGGTTTAAGTAGAGTTACACAGCCACACACAGAGCTGGACAGATTGTGTTATTTCTTTAATGTACTGTTAGGTTCTGTGTATTAATTTTTTTTTTTTTTTTTTTTTTTTTTGCAGTTTCCAGGAGACCAGGTTTTAACCAGTCTCACCTGTGGGCTTCATTTCCTCAGATGGGTCCAGACTGTCATGTGATCTTGGGCAGGGGTTTGTTCTCATTCTCACATGTGTCTCCATCACCATATGCCCCTTTGGACTTTGACCGGCTGCAAGAATCAGAGTGTCTGAAAACTGGTAGACTTACACAGCCACCCACAGAGCTGTCCTGCAGGTCCTGCTCAAAGCAGGTAAGCTGAGGCTGGACTTGCCCTGAGCTCCAGTGATGGGGGTTCGTTCTTTGCTATTTGGCTTCTGCTTATTTCCTTTCATTTTACCAGGAAGAGGTCCCCAAGCCTTCTTTTCTGGTGCCTTCTGACACCACATACTGCAAGTACTCCAGCACTTCCCTGGCTTCAGGAACTCAAAGGGTCTACTGAGAGCAAGACAGAATTAGTGTTGAGGACTTAGCACCCGCAGGGTAGCCTCCACTCAGTGACTGTTGGGACCTGGTAGATCAATACCCCAGCTCCCTGGCCCAAGTTGCCACACCCTTTGCTGACTTTCTTCCATTCCCCGTCTCACTTCCCCTACCAGTGCCTCCTGGGTTCGCCTCCCAAATAGATGATTTACATTCAAATCTTTATTTTATGTTGGCTTTGGAGGGGACCCAACTTAAGGCGGGGTTCCCAACCCTCTTTTGTGAGGTGCGACAGCTGGTTAGTGGCAGCCCTGCAATGACAAGCCTACCCCCTGCTGATCACTGGCACCACCCCCTGATCATGCTTAGAACAATTGCACAGGTGGGTGACCGGTGGGGTAGTGAGGCTCAGAGAAGTTAAATGGCTTCTCCAAGCGCAACAGCGAATGCACTTAGTTCTGAAAATTGTTTCCCAGCAATTTCCTTCCACCTAACAGATACACATCTGAAGGTTGTGAAAGAATTCATCATCATGTCAGCTCCACAAACATGTATTAAAGGTGTACAAGATTCCAGGCCCCATGCTGGGCCCTGGAGACCCAAGGTGAACTAGCAAGGAGGTGCGTCCAGTGGGGAGACAGATGTAAAAACCACTGCATCAGGGCGGTATCAGCCAACTCAGCACACCACAGGACAAAGGCCAAAAACGTAACTAGGAAGTACAGACAAGAAAGAGCTGAGAGAAAGCACAGGTTTGAGAGGGTGTGGGGAGGTGAGGATGGGTGTTCTGAGAGCAAGAACAGCATGTGCAAAGGCCCTGAGGCCAGACCAGGAGAGATGGGGGAAGAGTGTCTGATTACTAGGCAAATGTCTTGGATGGATGAAAATGTAAGGTGGGCTCAGATGAGACAGGGCTACAGAGAGGAGAACCAGGAAGAGGCTTTTCCTGGCCTGAACTGGGCACAGACTGTGGAGATGGTGAGGAGAATGTGAATTCAACACATTTTAAAGAGGTGGGGAACAGGCGCAGTGGCTCACACCTGTAATCCCAGCACTTTGGGAGGCCAAGGCAGGCAGATCACTTAAGACCAGGAGTTCAAGACCAGCCTGGCCAATGTGGTGAAACCCCATCTCTACTAAAAATAAAAATATTAGCTGGGCGTGGTAGCACTTGCCTGTCCCAGCTACTCAGGAGACTGTGACAGGCGAATCGCTTACACCTGGGAAGCGGAGGTTGCAGTGAGCCCTGATCGTGCCACTGCACTCCAGCCCAGAGGTGGATGGGCAGGGACTGCCTAGAGTGCTTCGTGGTCCTAGCAAAGTCTTGCTGGCTCTTGTAGTGATCTCAATGGCATGCACAGAGTTCCAGAATTTCAGAGCATCTTTTTTTGGTAAGGGGGCAGCATCCTGACCTCCACCCGCCGAAGCATGCGCCTGTCCTGGTCACATGCTGGATTAACCTGTAAGCCTATTAACCATGGCTCAACATCCTCCGCCACCTTGAAAGGAGCCCCAGAGCTCCCTGGTTAGGGAGCGAGTTCCCAGCCTGGTCCCGAGGATGGCCACATCTGACCTGGCCCTGAGCCACTGTCACAGGCAGCGGGGCATGACTCTCCAGTTGTCTGGAGCCTTTACCTTGACCCTGAGTGACCTGAGGGAGCCAAGCCTGACAGCAGCAGTGACCGCTGCTGAGTCATCTGGCCCCCAAGACACCCAAGGGTCCCTGGGCACCCACCCTGTGTTAGCTTCATGCAGAGGTCTCAGTGCTCACGAGGACCTTACTACAAGCTCTGAAGCCCCAGGGCCGTGTGGGTGGCCACAGAACCTCATCTGACCAGGCTTCCCCCAAGAACAGAGCCAACCCCCAAAATTTTGGAGAGAGGTCTTCCCTGACCCAGTCCAGAGCTGCTGGGTTGTGTCCTGTCCAGGCAAAGCCACCTCCCAGAACTTTCCCTCTGGAGCAGCATGAAGGGCAGTGGGGGAACTGCAGGCCAGGCTGACCTGGAAGCCAGCCTCCATCCTGCCCCTGGGCCTGGGGTTGGGACAGGGCCTCTTTCAGAGGCCTCGGGGGCAACTGTTCCTGGTGAGTTCCCACAGGTGCCCCCAGCACCTACAGGACAGCATCAAGGTATGGCAGGAAGCTGGGGCTTCCCTCTACCCTTGTTGCTGCATCAGTGTCACTTGGGAGTTCTTTAGAAACGCAGAATCTCAGATCCCAGCCCAGACCTCCAGAGTCAGAATCTGCATTTACTAAGAGCCCCAAGTGATCTATGTGCCCACTGAAGTTTAATATGCCCTGGCCTTGACCATTCTCCACAGCCACGACTGTTCCACACCTTCTGTCTCCTCGGAAGGGGTTTCCGGGAAGGGCTTTATGCTTATTTCCATGTCTGCCTCTCCGTCAAAATATAAGCTCCTTATGGATGGGAACGTGTATCCCTAAACCCTTCAGTGCCTGAGCCCTGCCTGCACACTGGAGGTGCCTACTCAGTGCTTGCTGAATAAACGAGGGGATGTGTGTCACCATGCAGACTGGCAGCGCGCCAGGGACAAGTCCCTTTCTATCCTCTGCATCATCAGGCAATGGAACAAGGAACAGAGTGGCATGTGAGAGCAAAGAGATGTGCCACCCCTGCCACAGCACGCTAGGATTTGTTCTTTGCACAGACAACTGGAGAGGCAGAAGCCTGGGGGCCTACATTCCCCCCACCCCCCTTCCCACTCTCCCCGACACATGTGCCTTTGCCCTGGTGGCAGGTAGATTTCAGACCCTTCTCTTCGTCGGTCTTGACCCAGCTGCAGACTGAGCTCACTCAGCCACTTCTTTGCCAACTAAGAATCCTGCCGTTAAGGAACCTACTGGGTGACATCCCCCAAGAGATGCAGGAACCCGAAGTTCTCGGTCACACAGGTCTCCCGACCACTTGCTGTCTGTTTTCCAGGGACATGGAGGGGCTCGGGGTTCAGGATGGCTGATGGGGCACTCATTTATCTCCCCCCAGTCAAATCCAAGTGGATCAAAGAAGGAAATAATCTGGCAGTCCCAGAGCAGCATGGGAAAGCTGAGAAATGGAAAACTACGAAAAGAATCTGAATCTGCATAAGACATAAAGGTCATGGGACAGACGGACAATGAAACCCACAGACCAAGGGACCCACGCCCCATGCAGGAGGGAAAGGAGGCCCAAACTCCTGAACCTTCCTAGGAGGACAGCACTAGGTGAGAGGCTGCAGAGTGGGCACAGGCCAAGGACATCTGGGTAATTAACAGTGTCAGGGTGAGCAGATTGACTGTGTCCCACCCTTCCTCCACCAAACACCACTTGGCATTGAATTTCATGTTTGCCTGGAGGTCAAGGCGCAAGAACAGCTAAATGGAGTTCTGAAACTGCATACTAGGCCAGAGAAAAAGGGCAGCACCCCAGGTAACTTAAGCGTCCCACAGGGAGGCAGAACCCTTTACTCAGAAAATCAGATCCACCAGCTCCTCCTGGCCACAGGCCTCTTTCACTTGCCCACACGCGACAATTACTGTAGATAGGGCTCTCCAGCACAAAGATTTCATGCGTGGCTAAGCCAACAGGAATTCCCACTTAGCCTGAGGAAGAACATTCTAGGAAACAATAATTTTGTCCAGATCCCTCCCCGCACCATCTTCAAATATGAAGAGGCAACCAACGAACACTAAAAATGCAAGAATCCAATGCACCGAAAGAGAGACACCAAACTCGACAAACAAAAGAACCAACACAGGAGGCCGATGAAGTAATGCAGTAAACAGAAGAAAAAGGTAAAACAGCTGTACTTTCTATTTCCGGGGAAATTTGAGAGGACATCTATTTTTTAAAAGAAACAGTTTCCTGAGAAAAGGAAACCTTTTCGGTTTTGGAAATTGCCAATGTGATGGACAAATTCTGAAACCACTAATTAATAGATTGAATAATGAGGGGAATACAGTGACCTGGAAGTTCTTGACAAAGGAGTTTCCTGGAACCCAGTGCAAAAGCACAGAGAGATGAAAAGGAAGAAAAGAAAGGACCTCTGAGCTGAAGAAGATGGAAATGTTTAGGCTACAATGTCCCAGTAGCTTTGGGTAGCAAGGATGAAAAATTGGCACATGCCTGGTAAAATGTCTAAACTCCAAGAATGGAGGTAGGTTTGTACATTAAATGTCCACCATAACTCTTCAATTTATAGGTTACCTTGGCCTTCATTCATCTTCGGAGATGGGTAAGTATCTCCATGGACTTTCTTTCCTTGCTTAAGGGAAGGGAAGGGAGGGGTGGGGGGAAGGAGGGCCTTGAAGGGAATGGTCCTTTCCCGCCTTTTTCTCTTTCTTTCTTTCTGTTCTCTTTTTTCTTTCTTCTTTTCGTTCTTATTGGTTCTTCCTTCTTTCTTTTTCTTTTCTTTTTCTTTCTTTCTTTCTTTCTCTTTCTTTCTTTTCTTTCCTTCTTTCTTTCTTTCTCTCTTTCTCTCTTGCTTGCTTTCTTGCTTTCCTTGCTTTCCTTTCCCTTCCTTCCTTCCTTCCTTCCTTCCTTCCTTCCTTCCTTCCTTCCTTCCTTCCTTCCTTCCTTCTTTCCCTCCCTCCCTCCTTCCCTCCCTCCCTCTCTCTTTCTTTCTTTCTATCTCAGAGACAGGGTCTTACTCTGTTGCCCAGGCTGGAGTGCAGTGGTGTGATCATGGTTCACTGCAGCCTCAAACTCCTGGGTTGAAGCAATAATCCTCCTGCCTTAGCCTCCCTAGTAGCTGGGACTACAGATGCAGCCATCATGCCCAGCTAATTTAAAAAAAAAAATTTTTTTTTTAATAGAGATTGGGTCTCGCTATGTTTCCCACGCTGGTTTCCAACTCCTGCACTCAAATGATCTGCTCTCCTTGGCCTCCCAAAGTGCTAGGATTGCAGGTGTGAGCCACCGTGCCCAGTCTCATTCATTATTTCAATCAGCAGATCTTTACTGACAACCTGAGGGCTCTGTCAATTCCTATGAAGGTAAAGGAGAATAAAATAGACATAGACCCTGACTTCAAAAGCCCCGTCTAACAGGGGAACAGATGAGAAAACAGGCAACTGCACCGGGGCCGAAACACCGGCTCGGAGTCCAGCTCTGCCTGTTACCAGCTCAGTAACTTCAGGCAAGTGACTGACCCTCTCTGTGCCTCAGTTTCCTTCCATGTACAATGTATAATAGTAGTTCCTGTCTCGTGGGTTGTTTTGAAGGTGTAAGTAGAGCACTTAGGACAGTGACCACACACAGTAAAAGGAAGCACTAAGTGAGAGTTGGATAAATACGGAAAGACCATGGTAAATGCTAACCATGAGGACCACCAGGGATGTGGGAGTGTAACAGCAGTGCCTGACCCTCCTCGAGGGGTCCAGGGAGCTGCCCGGCCAGGCCTGGGCATCATCGTGCTGTAAGAAGCTTCCAGACCCGGGTTCACTTGAGTGGCCGCTGCCACCTCCCCCGGCCCGGGGCCTCCGCTGTCCACCCAGTGCATGTGAAGCACATCAGGCTGCTGCCCCGGGCCCTCGGCTTGTCACTTCCTGTCCGGGTTATGCTGACAAAGACTGCAGTGTCACCAGGGCCCGGAGGAAGCTGCCCCAGCATGCTAGAGATTTCACAAGCGATTAGGTATTTCTGCTCATCCACACCCTGATTTCTTCTCAGCACATCACCGTTTCTCAGCCCCCAATGCCTCAGGCCAGGGCCAATTGGTGGGCGGGGAGGGCCCTGACAGATGAAGATGACGGGGTGTGGGAGGCTGCTGTGTCCTTCTGGAAGGGCGGCAGGGAAGGTGACTGTGAGGTGGGCTGGGACAAGGGGGTACGGGCCACACTCCCTTCTTGGGGCTTGCCCTCAGGGACACAGGGTGTGGGGAGCAGAAGTGCCACCTCTGGGTGGGGGTCTTGGAAGCAGGGAAATTTGAATCTAGGTTTCTATGACGCCCCAGGAGTACAGACACAATGTTCACTCGATGATTCTCTTCTTCCCTTGAAGGATTCTGTTACGGAAGCAGGAGCAGGGAGAGCCACAGTGATGCCATTTTAAATTCGGCTCCATCTCGACACAAACAGGCACATTCCTTGCCGGTCGTGACTCAGGGTCATAAGATAATTACATCTACGAAG
The DNA here is from genome assembly GCF_007565055.1 of Rhinopithecus roxellana. Classification (NCBI taxonomy): domain Eukaryota; kingdom Metazoa; phylum Chordata; class Mammalia; order Primates; family Cercopithecidae; genus Rhinopithecus; species Rhinopithecus roxellana. The sequence goes on along the minus strand of NC_044563.1, from coordinate 11,767,580 downwards.
AACACAGCCTGAAGATGCCTGCAAGGACATGCTCCTACAACAGCAGAAAGTCCAGATGTCCCAATACCCATAACAATATACGCTTTCAAAAAATTATAGTTATGCTTTGATGTACTCACTCACGAAGATGTCAAGGATAGCTTTCTTAAATCAATAGCATAATCATTGTTGTCATGCTGTCAGCCCAGCCACACGTAGGCACAGCTTAGGTTAGTCTTTACACAGATAAGACCCCTATATAAGAGAAACTTAAGGACGGGGCGGTCCTCTGCTCGCTTTCTGAGAATGCTCAAGGATTTTTTTTTTTTTTTTGAAGCAGCGTCTCACTCTGTTGCCCAGGCTGGAGTGCAGTGGCGCAATCTTGGCTCACTGCAACCTCTGCCTCCCAGGTTCAAGTGATTCTCCTGCCTCAGCTTCCTGAGTAGCTGGGATTACAAGCACGAGCCACTAGCCTGGCTAATTTTTGTATTTTTAGTAGAAACGGGGTCTCGCCATGTTGGCCAGGCTGGTCTTGAACTCCTGACCTCAAGTGATCCTCCTGCCTCGGCCTCCCAAAGTTCTGCGATTACAGGTGTGAGCCACCGCACCAGGCCGGGAATGGAGGAGTTTTAATAAACTTGCTTCTTTCACTGCACTCTGTGACTTGCCTTGAATTCCTTCCTGGGCGAGATCCTCGAACCCTCTCTTAGGGTCTGGATCAAGACCCCTTTTCTATTATAGTCACAATTTCACTTCCTGACTTCCTCCTGCTTCTAGAACGATGAATATGGAGTGCAGATGCTCCTCTTGAGGGGCTGGACATGTGGTCGGGAGACCTGCAGCCAGGGTGGCACAGGGACTGGCAGCCCATGAACCCGAGTGCCAGACGGGTTCCATCATGCCTAGATGCCTAGGACATCTCTGGCCACTGAGGCCTTGGGTCAGTGACTTCGGCCCCTAGGCAGGGTCCCCTGCAGAGTAGGGGCCTCCAGCTGCTGACAACGCAGCCAGACCAGAACCTGGAGCCAAGGAGACAGCTGGACCCCAGAGCCTCTTGGGAGACTAAGGACAGGACATCCCAGCCCAGCAGGACCTGGGCACCTCTGGGCTCTCCCTGCAGCCACCAGGGAGCCCTCATCCTCAGAACTTTGTTTCTAGGACCTTGTCTTCACGTTTCTCCATCATCGGCCCTTTCTCTAGGACCTTGCTCACTGTCCTCCGAGTCCTGGGTAATGTCAGTTCCAGGCAGAAGGAGAAAATTCCCCAGGCTGGCCGTGCCCAGGAGGATGTGGTCGGTGATAAGAGGGAGCGGAGTGAAATGTTCTTCAGGGGTCCTCAGATCTTCAGAACCGGGGGTGAGCTTATATCTGACCCACTCCCCAGCCGCTGTCCTGAAAGGAGGGTGGGCGCCTTCTCCAAATGCCCCATCCTGGAGGGGAGCCTGGTGGTGCCCGTTTCACACTCCGGTGACCAGTACTCCCCTAGCTCTGCCCTGGAAGGACAGTAACCGTCACACTTCCTGCTTCAGCTTCCCTGGCCTGGGGAGACCAGCCACAGCAGCAGCACCTAGTCTCAGGAGAGGATTTCCACCCTCAAGGATGTTGAGTCTCCCTTGGTGCCCACACAGCAGGGACCCTGGCGGAGGCTACGGCCCCTAAGCCAGTAAATGACAAAACAGCTCTAAGAGGCTCTGAGGCACCAGCACCAGGCAGGGCCAGGCCTGCGTTTCCTTCAGGGCACACGTTGAAAAGGTGACCCAGGGACACAACCGCAGCATCAACAACTGCCCTGCAGGGCGTAAGGGCTGAGACGCTGGGACCGTGGTGGGAGCTCACAGCACAGACACTTGGCCAGGCAGCCACATTCAGACCCCAGCTCTGCCACTCACCGGCTCGCCTCAGTTTTCTCAGCTGTAAAATGGGAACATTGGACTGATGGCATAGTGTGTGAGGATGAAGTGAGGCCACATCAGAAAAGCACTTGGGGGAGTGCCCAGCCACAAAGAAAGTGCTATGTGTATGCTTAATCAACTCATATCTGTTCTGGGGCTCCCAAATCCTCTAGGCCACGATAGCCCGAGAGCAAGACGCAGTCACAAAATAACGCATCCCTGACCCAGCAAGTGATCCTTGTCTTGCCTCAGAGCAGCATTTTCCAAACCTGTGTCATTTACATATCTTTCTGACTTCTGCCACATCTCAGATCACATGGACTATTATCTAATTCATGGTTTTCTCTCAGTGAACTGACTTCTAAATTATTTATGTGCCCCAGAATGTCTACAGCAACTATCATAACTGGAAAACCAGGATCACTCGCCACAAATAGAAGAAAACTGTAAAAATATCCTGCTGTGCAAATGAAACAAATGTGCCAGTTCTGGCTGGGCGCCTTCGCCTGCCAAGGGTGCCGAACTGAGGCCAGCGTTCTCTTTGTTTTTAAGAATAAGGCATTACTAGCCTCAGGAGGCAGATTCTCCTGCTCGAGTGACTTAAGGGGACTGAAAGAAAATTGCAAAGGGGGCCAGCCACGATGGCTCACACCTGTAATCACAGCACTTTGGGAGGCCGAGGTGGGAGGATTGCTTGAGCCCAGGAGTTCAAGACCAGCCTGGGCAACATAGCAAGACCTCATCATGAAAGAAGGAAGGGAGGGAGGGAAGGAAAAAGAAAAGAAAAGGAAGAAAGAAAGAAAGAAAGAAAGAAAGAAAGAAAGAAAGAAAGAAAGAAAGAAAGAAAGAAAGAAAGAAAGAAAGAAAGAAAGAAAGAAAGAGAAGAAAGAAAAGAAAAAATTGAAAAGGGACTAAGCATCCTAGTGTGTGAAGGCACATTGAACTCCCTTTCTGCTGCTGTGTGGAGGATCCCTGCCCCACAGGGCTATGTGCCCCCACCTTGGGGAACCCAGTCTGACAGTAAAGAACATTTGTTGAGCCCACTGCAGCCAGGCCCTGGGTCAGACCAGACCTCACCTGATGAGGGCAGGGCTTTTACCCAGAGGAGAGGCCAGGGCAGATGGGGTCTTCCTGGGGGCCTCTGGCTACAGGCCCAGCCTCCTGCTGCCTCTGGTTGGGGAAGCGGGCACCTGGGCTCTGGACCTGGTAGAAGAGAGCTGGGCCCCTGCCCTGGAGTCCTGGGCACTGAAGGGTATGTATGTCACCCAGGGCGAATGGCAGTGCCAGGCTCTGCCCCACCCTCCTCCTCCTGTTGCCTCAGGTCCTCTGTCAGGGTAGGGCAGAACCCCAGACGCCCAGACCCCCACGGCAGCCTGAGGCTTCTCTCCACCTCTGCACAGCCCCCCGCCCACCTCTGGCTCCACCAGCGTGGCTTCACGGCCCACCCCACCCACTAAGAAGAAGGGTCTGTGTGGATGGTTTTGTGGAATCTGAGAAAACCAACAGGTACAGAATGAACAATGGAGGCAGGACTTGAACCCAGATAGTAGGAATCCAGGGTCCAGCGATCTAGGAAGCAGCTCGAAGAGGTGGGTGAGACTGAGGACCCCTGGGGCGCTGGCCGCCCCACCCACCCTGCACACCTCACGTGGGTGCCAGGTGGTGACAAGCACACCGGCTCCACCAGGTGCAGGTAGAGGCTGCCGCAGTGACACGGGGCAGGCATGCCAGATCCTGCTTTGCCTGCAGCAGGTTGCCATTTCGCCACACAGCCTGCAGGGCCCAGCGAGGGTGATCCTGTGCTAGGGGCATGCTGAGGATGGCCTCGGGTGCCCCAGCACTGCGTGCCAAGGCAAGCCCAGGGCAGTGAGGATAGTGACAGGAACTATGGACAAAGGGCAGATCACACGAGAAAACAGAACTCCTCACTGCCTGCCACAACCAGCACAGGAAGCCACAGCCTCCACAGCAACGTCCCAGATGGCCAGGACTTGGCCAGCAACTGCCAGTTTCCCTAATTTTGGTCACAGTTTTCAATTTAGGATCAACTAAAGAAAGCCGGCCAGGCGCGGTGGCTCATGCCTGTAATCCCAGCACTTTGGGAGGCTGAGGCGGGCAGATCACGAGGTCAGGAGATCGAGACCATCCTGGCTAGCACAGTGAAACCCCATCTCTACTAAAAATACAAAAATTAGCTGGGCGTGGTGGTGTGTATCTGTAGTCCCAGCTATTCAGGAGGCTGAGGCAGAAGAATCATTTGAACCTGGGAGGCGGAGGTTGCAGTGAGCAGAGATCGCGCCCCTGCGCTCTAGCCTGGATGACAGAACAAAACAACAACAACAAAAAGAAGACCTGTCTCAGAAAAAAAAAAAAAAAAAAAGAAAGAAAGAAAGAAAGGGAAGGGAAGGGGAGGGGAGGGGAGGGGAGGGGAGGGAAGGGAAGGGAAGGGAAGGGAAAGAAAAGAAAGCCAACCTGCTCCCTACCCAGACTCCCAAGAGGCCGTACAGCTTCCCCACGTGCCAGCCGCATCAGGGCACAGCCAAGCCCGCCACCTTTCCCACTGTCTGGCGTCCTCACTCCCCGGCCAGTTTTGAGTCACTGCCGAACAACTGACAGTGATTGACTCCCTGGCTCTAGCAAATTCTGAACAAACAGCTTTGCTTGTTCTCATTTGGTTGGTCTTCGCTTATTTTCACAGTAATAAAAATAATGACAAATTTTTGTATATAGTGAGAGCCTCATAAATAAAGTTAACTTCTACTGGGGCTTTTACATGATGTAAACTTTATGATCGATATCAAACTTAATCCTTATTTACACATGAGAAAACTAAGGCTCATAGAGGTTAAGAAATTCGCTGAGGTGGCCAGGCACGGTGACTCATGCCTGTAATCCTAGCACTCTGAGAGGCCGAGGAGGGAGGATTGCTCGAGGCCTAGGAGACTAGCCTAGGCAACATAGCATGACTTCACCTCTACTAAAAATAATTAAAAAAAAAAAAACCCTAGCTAGGCGTGATGGTACATGCCTGTAGTCCTAGCATGAGGTAGGAGGATGGCTTGGACCCCAGGAGTTTGAGGCTGCAGTTAGCTATGATCACACCACTGCACTCCAGCCTGGGCGACGCAGTGAGACCCTATCTCAAAAAGAAAAGGAAAGAAATTTGCCACGGTCACATAGCCAAGGAATGATGGAGCCAGGACTTGAACCCAGACAGTTGGATTCCAGAGTCCTTGTCTTAAGGCCTTGTTATGAGACCTCGTTGCTAGCAGTGGTTCCTGTGGTGAGTATAAGCTGAGAGAAGTTTTCAGAAAGAACTTGAATTTTGGCTTTATATACTTACCTATGATTTGAATTTTTTTTTTTCCCAAAGAGTAGGTCCAATTGTCATTATAAACCAAAACCTCTGTCCCTGAACTTCTGTTCCATGGCCACCTGATGGAGCCAGGAGGGTGCATGGCCTCCAGGGAGGTTCTGGGTTAGCCAGAATTAAAGGAAAGGGACCAGGACTTGGGAGAACTGATACCTTAACCACTCAGAGCCCTCATTCAATGCACACAGTACTTCTGCCCATTTCTTGAGGTCTTCTTGGATTTCTTTCATCTATATTTTATAGTTTCACCATACAGAACCTGCACATATTTTGTTAGATTTATGCCCAAGTATTTCAGTTTTTGGAGTTAATAACACCTTAAATTTTTAGTTTTCAATTGTTTATTTCTAGTGTAGAAATACAATTGACTTTTGTATGTTGACCTTGTATCTATGATCTTGCTAAACCCTTATGTTACAGGAAGATTTTTATTTGTCTGTTTGTTTTGTAAGTCCTTGGGATTTTCTGCAGAGACAATCATTTTGGATACAAAGAGAGACAGTTGATGAGTCACACTCATCATGGTCCTTCAGGTCTCCCCACACAGTCCTCATCCCTGGGAGCAGGCAGAATGCCAGGGGCTAACCCTACACTCTCGTTCATTCATTCATTCATTCATTCATTCATTCATTCATGCTGCAGACATTTCCCGAGTGCATGCTGTGTAGCAGGCCCCGAGATACGACACAAAGCCCTGCCTCACGGAGTCATCATTCTTGCAGCAGAAGAGAGACAACAAGCAATAAATACTCAAAGATGGAATCAAGGGTGGGGACGACAGAGCAGAAGGGATCAAGAGAGGCTGGGGTGCCTGACCAACATGGTGAAACCCCATCTCTACTAAAATACAAAAATTAGCCGGGCACGGTGGTGCACACTTATAGTCTCAGCTACTTGGGAGGCTGAGGCAGGAGAATCGCTTGAACCCAGGAGGCGGAGGTTGCAGTGAGCCGAGATTGTGCTACTGCACTCCAGCCTGGGTGACAGAGCGAGACTTCCTCTCAAAAAATAAAATAAAATAAAAAATTATAAAAAGAGGGGTTGGGGCATTCCTGTAATGCAGGTGGTGAAGGGAAGTCTCTGAAAAGGTTGCATTTGAGCAGAGACTGGAATGAAATAGTGGGGTGAGCCATTTGGCTCACTTTACCATTTGTAGTCTGTGCTGCTGTTCCCTCCCCGCCGCCTCCTTTAGGACCAAAGCCAGCCCAGCTCAGAGCTGGCATGAAGGGACCTCTGAAGTGTCATCCCAGCTCAGAGCTCCCTTAGGATGGTCTGGGGCCTCTCTGGCAACCATCTCAGTTCAGCTGCTCCCCTGCCCATCCAAGTCCCTTCTTTCCTCCCCAGTGTCCTGACTCCTGCCCCCAAATCTGCTTCCTTACCTGGGAATTCCAGCCTACCATGGTGTATGGAGCTTTCTTGGCTCTGCTCAGCAGAGCTCCTGAAACAGCTGGAAAAAAAAGGTGAAACTTGCAAAAGGTCATGTTTGCAGAAAATCGTAAAATCTGTTTGCTTTGAGTGGCTGTGATCTCTGTTCATTATAGTGTTTTCTTTTTATTTAGCTTTCTAAGTTTCAAAGTTAACTAGATACTTTTTTTTTTTTAGTTTTAGACAAAATAATATTTTTGAAGCAACAAAAGCCCAGATGTATTGAAACGAAAGTACACACCAAAAAGTGGGCGCAGGCTTGAGTAAGCAGCTCAAGAGCTCACCTCAATAATTTTATCTGATCATCCATGGACTTGTATGGGGTGTGCAAATACATGGGGTGGAAGGGGGGTATTAGTCTTTGAATCAGACATATCATTTGTAAGGACCCAATACATGTCTGTTGAATGAATGAATGAAATCATGGAACAGGTGAGTTAGCAAATACACCAGGACATCCCTCCCAGTCATCACAGCCCAACTCTTCTGCCTCAGTCTGTGGTCAACATCTCTGCCATCCCTTTGCTCTCCTGTGCTCTGGCCACCTCTCTAGGTTCCTGCCACCACGCTCTGCTTTGCCTGTGATATGCAACTAGCAGGCCTTGCCACTGCCCCCCAGATGACTAAGAGGCCTGCAGAGAGCAGGGGAGTTACAAACCTCGCCCCCTTCTCCAGGATCTTTGGCGGCCCTCCCTCTCCCTGGGGAATGTTCCCTGGGGATGACAGTTCCCAGACTGGCTGCTGAGTTTCAAAAGCCTTCCCAGCGAGGGTGGTGGAGAGAGTGACTCCAGAACGTGGCTGGGGCTCAGTCTCCTGAGTGATCCATTTGTAAATCTTCCTCCTTCTGCCTGCTGTCCCCAAAGGGCAATTTAAAGCCTCCCAGCATCCCTGCTTCCCTTAGAGAGAGGAATACTTGAATTCCGGTCTTGCTGCCTGCCAGCAGCACTAAGAAGAGAAGAAATTAAGGGGAAGGTGGGAGGCGTTAGCTAGAGTGGGCGCCTGGATTATTGGTGGACGTGCCTCCGCGTGTCGGAGTCCCTGTACTGTGGAGTCAGGGCGTCAAGCTAAGTGGAAGCAGGCGGTATTAGAGCCCTGATGGCCCGCCTGGTGTGGCTGCGGATTTCTTCTTCTTTCGTGAGGGTGATTCAGGGGCACCAGGGGACTTTTCTCCTCTGTGGCTGTGTCAGCCCTCGCCTCCCCTCTGGGTGCCAGGAACCCCCTCCCTGTTGCCGTCCAGCATGTTGCCTCTGGGCCCCCATCGGTGGGGCACTTTGTTCCCCAGGATTGGAAGGAAGGAGGGGGGCAGCCAACACCTACCCATGGGGACAAGGACAGCATGTGAGGTAGCAACTCTCAGGAACCAGTGCTCCCGGGTGAGCACAAGGGCTGTGTGAGCAGGGTCCTTACGACATGTGCAGCACCAGCTGGGTTTATTGTTTCACAGTGACAAGAAAGGAACACGAAGCTTGGCTTTGCAAGGACACAGCCAGGTCACCGTGTGACCTGGGCCAATTATTTCACCTCTAGAAGCCTCACTTTCAGTGCCTGGAAATTGAGATGCAAACGGTAGCTGTTGTGGGGCTTCCTAAAGATAACACAGGTGAGGCTTGGAGCAGAGACCCTGGCTCCCAGAGGACCCCCCAATGAGTGACGGAAGAGCTGTTGGGTTTGTCAACCTGACATCAGTCACCCTAGGGGCTTAAGGGGTGGGTGGTGTTCATGTCCAACAAGAAAACGGAGGCTGGCACAGCTCCATGAAGACCTGGGGCTGGGCTCTCCCAGTCTCAGCCAGGCCTGTTCCAGCTCACCCCCCAACCTGGCCAAGGTGCTGGTCCCTCCTCTCCTTCTGCACCTGCCTTCCAAGGATATGTCTCTCAGTCTCTCTCTCTCTCTCTCTGTGTGTGTGTGTGTGTGTGTATTCTTTTTTCTTCCTCTTGTTTACAAATCATAGCCCCTGGCCATTTCCACTAACAATATTTCTTGGAACTCATTTCATATCAGCACATACAGGGCGTCCTGACTCTTCTTTAAGCCTGAGTAATACTCCACCCTATGGATGTATGTAATTCATTTTTTACAGGTGAGGATATTTATCAGTCAATTCCCAGATGAGTGGCCAGCTTGTGTGTATGTGGGGGTGTGATTCTGCAAACTGGCCTCTCAGCATCCTCGCCTCATGCAGCTCTCCTCTGATGAGTGGGCATCTTTTTGGCTGTGTAACAGCTCGCTTTGTGAATCTCTTCTGCCCATTCTACCCTCCCCACATTAGGCTGATGGCCATTGTCTTGTTGATTTGTGGATGTTCCTTATAGTCCTGTCTGAGATATGAGTTACATATATTCTCCCAGTTGGTCATTCAGACTCGGCACTTCTCCGCTCTCTGCTAAAGACGACACCCTGTGCTTTCTTTCTTTGTAAAATATTCCCACAGCAATTAGCACAGTTCTTTGCACATGGTAGATGATCAATAAATGCTCATCAATTCGATTAATGGTGGGAAAACTTTCTTTACTAGTTGTCATCATGTCTAAAGATTTTGAAGCGTTATACTACCGCTTTATGTTCATTTCTTTATAATTATATACTTATAACCCTGTTTTAATATATTAAGTATAAAAGATATTTAAAGAATGGCGATATAAAAGAATGAGCTAAAAATAAATGTAAATGGAAGTTCTGATATTTCTTCCCATATCCCAGCAAATTGTCTGGCATTACTTAGAGACTTCTGAATTGGAGGCAGTCACACAGACACATCTGGTTTCCTGTGAACTTCAGCATAACCGTGATGTGAATTGGCTTGGCCTGTGGGGTTTGTTGGGAAATGTTGGGCTGTCTTCCCAAAGTCCAACACCAGGCACTTCTGAGCCACCATGGGAACCCAGACCACACTTGCCAAGGGTACAGGAAGAGGGCAACCATGGGGAGTGGGAATGGTGAGGTACAAGAGGTGCCAGTCTGGGGTACAGTAGTTCAGGACTCCAGCAGTATGAGGCCCATGGGAAGTGACAGGTGGTGATGGCCACTGTGACAACCTGGCCCAGTTTGCAATACACTCCACCACAGCAGGGAAACTGCAGAAGAAGGCCACACCAGGAGAGGTGGGTGCTAGGGTCTGAATGTCCCCTCCAAAACTCATGTTGAAATTTGATTGCCACTGTGATGGTATTGGGAGGTGGAGCCTTTAAGAGGTAATTGGGTCATAGGGTCCCACCCTCATGAATGGATTAATCCTGTTATCATGGGAGTGGGATTGTTGTCTCAAGAGTGGTTTGTTATAAAGCAGGACTAGCCCTTGGTGCTCCTCTCTTTCCCCCAAGCTCTCTTGCCCTTCCACCTTCTGCCATAAGGTGATGCAGCATGAAAGCCCTCACCAGATGCCCACACCTTGGTACTGGACTTCCCAACCTCCAGAACTGGGAGAAATGAATTTCTGTTTTTATAAATCACCCAGTCTCAGGTACTCTGTCATAGCGGCAGAAAGCAGATAAGACAGTGGGCAAAGAAAAAGGCTGGCAGCCCTGATGTCGGACCCTGGGGGATTCCCTCCTGCAGCCTCACAGAAGAGACCTAAGTTCATTCTCATGCTAGTCTCAGCCACTTCCACCAGGAAGCACAGCCAGCAGTGACTGCGGAAGGTGCTGCCCATGACAGCAGCCAGCAGGGAGCTCCCCGTTCAGCACCAACAGCCTCCCTGACCTGGTCACAGAAATGGCATTTGCTGCAAGACCAGGAGCAGAGAACAGAGCCCACAGCTTGACATGGGGCCAGGGGAAGCTCAACTGCCAGACAGCTGGCTGCTAGCAAGTCCTCCCACCAGCTGCCCACCGGTGAGCAGGGCCTGTGGCAACTGCTTCGAGTCCCTGGAATCACACACCAGGCCCCACTGAAATGGCAGGGGACACGGATCTTCTGTGGAGGGAGCAGGAGAGGAAATCCGGGCCACTTCCCTCTGTGATCTGTCTCAGAGAGGCAGTGCCACGGCCAGCCCTTCTCTTCCCTTTGTCCTCACTGCCTTTCTTGTAAGTTAAATTCTTGCTGGCCCTGCCCCTCACTGATGCTTTTGGTCCTTCCAGAATTACTTGCTGTCCTTCAAGTCTGGGGCACCCACCTCTCCTTAAATCCTACTGATTCCCGCATTGCCTCTCCTGCTGTGACTCTTGTTGCCCTTTGCTGAGTGGGCCTGTGCCTGCTGCATGCCACGCACTGTGCTCAGTGTCATTCCCACCTCATCGCATGTCTTCCTCCTACCTTGGTGGAGGGCAGCAAGTTGGTACTACAATTACTTGAGGCACCGAGAGGCCAAGTAAGTTGCCCAACATCACACAGCCAGAAGGTGGTCGAGCCAAGATTTGAGTCCAGGTCACTGGCCTCCAAGGCTCATGCTTTGACCCACCATGTCACTTCCTAAGAGAACAGAGCTAGGCTTGCATGGATGCCAATTAATGTTTGTTGAGTGAATGAGTAAATAATTTTGGTGCTGGATGTCTTCCATTTTCACCTCCAGAAACACTCTGCATCCTTCCACAACCACACTGTGTCCCAGGAGACAGACCTGTATGGAAGGCAGCAGTGGACACCCTCCCCTGCATGAAGGGCCTGGGAGATATCCAAGCAGCCACAGTCTGTGGGGCATGGTGGGGACTCACATCTCAGTGGCAATGGTGGAGTAAAAGGTTTCTGTTGTGCACCGTCTGGCCACAGGCTTCGTGTCCTGCACCAGCACCTGCCCCTTGCTTATGTAAAAACTGTCACTGTAGATTCAGGAATAACCAGGATTTCTCTGGCTGATGTGAGTCCAGGGGGATGAAGACCCCCAGGAGGGCACTGGGATGGAAACTTTGCTTGGCGTTTGGGGGTGGGGGCAGTGTCATTGTCAAGTTTAGAGACAGATGCCCAGAAGCTCTCCACCAGATGGTGAGATGTCAGCAGCGTGCCAGGGAAGATGATGGCTGGGTCCGGGAGGTCAGCAGAGGCCCTGGGCCCCGGAGGAGGAGCTCAGGCATCCAGGTGAGCCGAGAGCAAGGAGGGGCTCTGGGCAAGTGTGTCTTCTTCCTGCAGCTGCTGTAACAATAACCACCAATGCGGTGGCTTAAAATCACACACCTTTATTCTCTAACAGTCTTGAATCCAAGAGTCCAAAATCAGCCTCCCTGGGCTGACACCAGGGTGGCAGCAGGGACGTGCACCCTCCAGAGGCTCTGGGGAGAGCCCATCCTCACCTCCTCCGGCTTCCAAGCCATGCTCCTGGCTTCAGTGCTCAGTGACTGTCTTTCACCAAATCTCCCTCCACCTCCCTCTCAGAAGGACACTTGTGATTACATTTAGGGACCTCTCAGATAATGCGGGATAATCTCCCTTAATCTCAAGAACCTGAACTTAATCACATCTGCAAAGTCTCTGTTGCCATATAAGGTTCCAGGGATTAGGACCTGAACATCTTTGGGAGGCGTTCTTCTGCCAATCACAGAGGGCAACGCCAAGCAGGCAAGAAGCTCTGAAGACCTGGGTGGTTGGGCTGTCATGGCTCGTGTTCACAGAGGCTGTGAGGCACAGTGGCTGGGATGCTTTGGTGACCCCAGGGCACTGCAGACTGTCCTGAGGGCTGCTTTGGGGAGCACCTCCAGGTCCGGAGCTGCTGGCTGAAGGTGAGTACTCTGTGGCAGACCGAGGTGATAAGCACAAGAATAAAGTCCCATTTCTTTTAAAGTTTCACTTTCAGAGTAAGATCAAAAGGGAGATGAGAAAAGTGGTTCTTTCCAATGCTGTGGGCTGGGCTGGTTGAGGCCACTGTGGGGACCGTCACACAGCCTATAGCAACAGTCGGATCTCAGAGTGCTTGGGCAAGTCCTAAGCTCCCGGGGTTTGGCATCTGAACGGTGTTTTCCAGAGGCCCCACATCTGAGACAGCCCCACCCCCGTCTCTCCCATCCCAAGCTCTGGCTCTGGGTGCCGAGGACAGAGTCGTCAATGGGACTATTTTGTTTTCCCAGATGGGGCCCTGGTGAGACCCACCCATCTCCAGAGAGGGGCATAGCCAAGGTCATGGTGATTTCTCCATTGGTTCCACAGCTGTCGCTGACAAGGAAGTGCCTGAGCACTGTGGGGAGGGCCCCCGCGGGGATCAGACCCCCGCCCTAGGCCTCCGTGGTAGCTGGGGCTTGGGGGAGTCATGATGGGCAAATACCCGCATGTTCGGGGGACGACGGACGTGCTGGCCCCAGACTCCACAGCAGTGCAACCAGCAAGATGCAGGGAGGATGAGGGAGCAAGAAAACAGCAAAAAGCCTAAAAAGCAAAGAAGAAGAAAGGAAATAAAGGGAAAGGAGGGGAAGAGACACAGGGCTCGCTGCTTACCCAGCACTGAGCGCCTCTCTGGCCGGCGAGATGCACCTCATAGCTGCCCTTCAGTTCCCCTCCAGTCCCTGGGAGGAAACAAGGTGGATCCATTCTTGGGCCACAACCTCAAGTGAGAAATAAATAGAGCCTGTTTTGCTTGTGCTTGTAATTCATCTCCATCCACAATTTCATCCTCTGTTCTCTCTGAGCTCCCTCAGCCTGTGCCTGAGTTTGGGGATGTGTTCAATGCTGGGAGCCTAGGTCCAGGGCTCCTACTGAGCCCTCGAGGCCACCGCCTGCTGTGCCTACCGTCCCATTTGTTGTGGGCCTCATCTAGGCAGGTGACAGCTGGATCCACCTTATTCCAGCCTCCTTCTGGTCCAGCTCCAGTGATTTTTTTGAGTGTTCTTGAAGGCAGCCTTTGAGGAGGAAAAAGACTTCAGAAATAGTTTGGTTTTTAAAGTTGTTTTTTAGGCCAGGCTCGGTGGCTCGCACCTGTAATCCCAGTACTTTGGGAGGCCGAGGTGAGAGGATCACTTGAGCCCAGGAGGTCAAGACCAGTCTGGACAACATGGTGAAACCCCGTCTCGCAAAAAAATATAAAAATTAGCCGGGCATGATGGCATGCACCTGTAGTCCCAGCTGCTCAGGAGGCTGAGGTGGGTGGATTGCTTGAGCCTGAGAGGTGGAGGCTGATGGAGCCATGATCACACCACTGTACTCCAGCCTGGGCAACAGAGCGAGATCCTGTCTCAAAAATAAACAAATAAATAAATATAAGTAAAGTTGATTTTAAGCCCTAATTCTTCCTTGAACTTTTAGCTCTATTGCTTTTATAAAAATTGTGGTAAGAACACTTAACACAAGATCGACTCTCTCCATAAGCTTCTAAGTGTACAGTGTGGTACCGTTAACTGTGGGCCCTGTGCTGTGTGCATCTCTGGAACTTTACGCCTCGTATAACTGAAACTCTATACCTATTGAACAGCAACTGCCCGTTCCTCAACCCGCCCTCCGTGAGCTTTCAAATGCAACTTACAAATCTTATTCTGTGAATGGATCCAGGAAATTTCAATCATCATTTATAAGGAGGAATTTAATTAATGTTTGTATTATTTACCTACTTAATTTAAATTCCTTTAAACATTTTAAGCTGCAATCAAAATTTATTATATTCCATTTTCTAAGTTTTTCAATTATCTGACTAACAAATTTTCCCAAGTCCTTACGTGATGCTTATAAATCAAATACATTAAATGTATAATTATGGTGATTTTTAAATATTCAAAAACTGTTTACCAACTTGGTAAGATTTCAGCCTGCAGCCACAGAGGATGATTGTTGGTGTCAGGTTAGTTGGTTGAAGGGATCATGGGTTGAGCTCATGGGTTGCTGAAAGGACTCCGAAATCCATGACTCAAGAGCACATTTAAAATTAGAATCACACGTCTGATGTGAAGACTGAAATATGCCAAATTCTCTTAAACTTTGTAAGTTCTTAAAATGCCAAAGCTATATATTTCTGAACTTAGCACAAAAATATAAATGCTGTCATTTTGATCTGCTTCATCATTGCTATACTTGATTCTGGATGTCTGTGTTAAAACCGTTTTCTAAACAGATGTGGGGTTCCCTTCTCAAGCACGTTTCTGCTCAGCTACATGAGATTTCTGAATATTCTGTTTCAACCCTGACTGGCGGATGGTACTTCAGTTCTGACAGCTGCCTAGAGTTAGTGTCAGACTCCACGGGCTTGAGGACGTGGTTCCCAGCAAGACGGCCCCCACTTCAGATACCAGCGGCAAGTTCAGGGGTCCCCAGGCCACCTGCACTTTTGACTGGCTACAAATTCAGGAGTTCCACAAACCCCTCGGGTTCAATAAATTGCTGCGACAACTCACAGAACTCAGGGAAGCACTGTACTTACAATAACAGTTTTATTATAAAATATACAGATCGGCGCTGGCCGGATGCAGAGATGTGTGGGACAAGGTCGGGGGGGTCCTGAACCCCGAGCTTCATGCCTTCTCTCTAGAGAACCAGGCAGCTCAGCTACCTGGGACATCCATGTGCTCAGCAGCCAGGAAGCTCCCCCGTGCTTCAGTGTTCGGAGCTGTTACAAGATTTCACTGGGGTGATTCCAGTTCAAGGCTCTCTTAAGTAAAGCTGATCTCGACACTCATGGAATAATGTCTTGGGGGACATCCACACTCATTCCTGCTGGGTGTGTTAAAAGACAAACTTGAGGCTGGGCGCGGTGGCTCAAGCCTGTAATCCCAGCACTTTGGGAGGCCGAGACGGGCGGATCACGAGGTCAAGAGTTCGAGACCATCCTGGCTAACACGGTGAAACCCTGTCTCTACTAAAAAATACAAAAAAAGCTAGCCGGGCGAGGTGGCTGGCGCCTGTAGTCCCATCTACTTGGGAGGCTGAGGCAGGAGAATGGCTTAAACCCGGGAGGCGGAGCTTGCAGTGAGCTGAGATCCGGCCACTGCACTCCAGCCTGGGCGACAGAGCGAAACTCCGTCTCAAAAAAAAAAAAAAAAAAAAAAAAAAGACAAACTTGAGCACATTAAAATTTCCAATAAGTTTATTTGAACAGTCAGGAATTCATGAATCGAGCAGCACTGGATCTAGAGCTACTCAGGACTCCGCCAAGGGGCCATGAGGGGAAAACTTTTATAAGAGGTTTGCAAGAGCCAGACAAAGAAAACATTTGGTTAATTAAAGTGGAAAGTCCCTAGTTAGAGGTTACTTGGCAGTTTCTCATTGGTTATGCTTGAGTCTCTTGGTTTCCTAGCCTGGGACGATTCACCCTGCGTTGGGTTTCCCTTTGCAGGGAGAAGCCACCATTGCCTCTCACCTGGGACAACATGGAGAACAGCTTGGTCCTAACCCACAGAACCTGTGAGTGTTACCTTATATGCAAAAGGGACTTTGCAGCTGAGACCGAGTTCAGGATCTGGAGGTGGGGGATGATCCTGAGGGGCTGGAAGGAATCACAGGGGTCCTCTGAAGAGAGAAGCTGATGTGCAGACGGAAGCTGAGAGACTGGCAGATGCGAGGCTGCTGGCTTTGAAGATGGAGGAGAGGCTTCCAGTAGCTGGGACCCCCAGAGCTTCCAGAAAGAACTGGCCCCACTGCCGCCTTCATCTTAGCCCAGTGAGACCCACTTCAGACTTCTGACCCCCAGAACTGTAAGATAATAAGTCAGTGCTGCTCTTAAGCCACTACACTGGTGGGGAATTTTTACAGCCTCGGCAGGACACGAGCTGCTGTGTAAGATACAGGAAATAGCAGAGCGTTTTCTGCTCTCCTGAACATCCCGCACCACTCAACACAGAATATGCCTGTGCCCAGATGTGCGGGGGGTGGCGGCTCTCAGGGGGCACCAGCAGGGTGTCCTATAATTTAACCCAGTTCTGACACCACCTACCTGCAGTTAGCGTCAATTTTCACAGGGTGAGGGTTCAGTCCCGCAAGACTGCCCCTGCTTCTGATGCCAACCACAGGCCCCAGGTGGTGACTTGTGCTTCTGACCAATCAGCTGTAAGTCAGGGTCCCCACGACCTCTTCCTCAGGTTCATTCACTGGCTAGGACTGCTCACAGAATTCGGGGAGACACTTACAGTTATAGTTTATTGTGAAGAAGATTACAAAGGACACAGATGAACTGTGAGATGGAGGGGGCACACGGGGCAGGGCTGTGAGGGGGGCTGCGGAGCTTCCACACCCTACCCGGGCGCCATTCTCAAGACACCACCACGTGTTCAGCAACCCAGAAGCTCTCCAAACCCAGTCTTTTTGGGTTTTATGGAAGCTTCACTATGTAGGCGGAATTGATTGCGTCATTGGCCATTGGTGATCAACTCCACATTCAGCCCCTCTCCCCTCCCTGGAGGTCGGGAGGTGGGGCTGGCTAGTCCTGCCTTGGTCTTTCTGGTGACCAGTCCCATCCTAAGGCTACCTAGGGGCCCCCAGACACTAGTCATCTGATGAGCATACTAAAGGCACTCTTACCACGCCAGAGATTCTAAGGGTTTTAGAGGCTGTGTGCCAAGAACCAGGAGCAGAGACCAAATATAGATTTCTTATGGTATGGTAATATCACAAGTGTCATTCTGTATACCACCCTCTGCTGCCCACCCCACTCAGTTGGGGTCCCCAAGGCACATCGTGCTCTCCACCTTCTCCTGTGGAGTCAAGTGGAGTGTGGTTTAAACAGATCATCCAGTCCTGCTGGGGGAGGTTGGGTGTGTCACACCCCCCACCAGTGGAATGCAAGCCCTGTGGGAAAACAGCCACATCCAGGAATTCTGGCTTTGGTTTGGTTTTTCCTGCACAAGTACCCCTGAGGCACAATATTCTCTTAGGGCAACGCTACAGCGGTTCAGACCGGAGCTCCTGCCTTCACAACCAGCCCAAGGTAATCACCATTGCTCTAAGTCACTTAGGACAGCCCAGTTACCCACTTTTCCGGCTTTCCCTACAATTGGAGGAAGCAGAATGCGCCTTGGTGCTGGCCAAGAAGGCATGAACAGAAGTCGACTGGGGCTCTAGAAAACCTCACACTCCCAATGAAAGGGCAGATGCTGCTGGCATGCTTTGTTCTGTTGTCCCGAGAGCAGAGGAGAGGCCTGGTGCTACAGTGGCCATCTGTACCCAGGAGGTGACAGACATGGTTATGACATGGATGGAAAGAGAGAAGGGGAGGGTGTGGTCCCTGGTGGCACGTTAGGTAACTGAACCAATGCCAGAAACTGTCCATTCTGGATTCACAGCTACACACGAAAAAGAGACCCACCACCTGTCTAAGGCATAGCTGGTTGGGGGTTCTTTTTCTCCTACTTGCAGCCAAACACACTCCTACTGATTCCATGCATGGATGAACAGCCGGTCAGTGGAACAGAACCGCCTGCCCAGAAATAATGGATGTGTCATACTCAGTGGGCAAGAGCAGGAGTGTCTTCAGAAGTAGAACCAGGACTATTCACTGGCCATATGGGGGAGGAAAGTTGGATTCATACCTCACTCCACACACAAAAATAGATTGCACATGTGTCAAAGGAGGGGAAAAATGAACTGCAAAGACCTAGAAGAAAACAAAACTAAATATTTATAAATAGGTATAATAAATAAAGATAAAGTACCAATCAAAAGCAGACTCTATGTGGGCGTTGGGAGGGCTCAGTAGGATGTGCCCTGCCCCACATCACAGTGATTTTATCCTACATTAATACGACCCTCCCACTACAAATTTCAACCTGCTCCCAACTCCCAAATTAATTCCCCCAACGTTCCGGGGGTGGAAAGAGGCAAGAAGTACTTGTTTGGAACATGCTAGCACGGAAACCATGGTTCAATTTGTTCTGCAACAGAAAATGACTTTTTTTGTGACAGAAGCTAAAAGCAAAGAGAAACCACAAGGAGTTCTGCTTCCTACAATATCAAGGACTCAATATTATGAAAACAATAGCAACAACAACGAAAACGATGAAGCCTGTAAACATGCTAGATTAAATACCACAGATATTCTTTGAAATGCATAACATTTATAAGAACGTAAAAGAAATACTCCATGGAACAAACAGGGAAATGGAAGAGAAAGCCTGAGCAATTAGGAGCAAAGGGTTTTTGTGGAATTGAACGGAGGTCTTGGTTTTAAGAGTCCCATGGGGATGGGAAATAAAGCTAGGAGCCCATGGGAAGGGAAGAGATGGAACGACAGCTCCCTCCTCCCTGTAAGCCTGGAACCCCTGAGAGGCTGCCTCCTTCATGAAAGGTGGGCTAGAACAATCCCACCTGCAGCACAGAGATTGTATGGATGGTCAAGTCTCTGCATGGCCAGCTGGGAAGGCTTGCCTGGCTGTGGCCGAATACAAGAGAAGAGGAGAGGGAAGAGAGGGAGGGGAACTGCAGGTTCCTGCTAATGTGCACCTACAAACCTGGAAGCACATGCCTGGGAGTGGATGGAGTGTGCTGGGCGAGATTAGGGGTGGAATAGCAGGCCAGGTAGGGAAGAATTTACGATGAGGGGCACCGTCCTGTGACTCAGGAGTCTTCATCATGACAAGGGCAGCTTGAGCTGCCCCTAATGCTCTACTGGGCTGCCATCTTGAGATTTAGCAACAACAATGGCCTGCAGTAGATGAGGAAGAAATGCTGGAGTTACCTTGGCAGATTTTGATCAAGAAAGGGATCAAATGGCTCAGAAGGTGCACGTGTTACAATGAAGTTACAATGGAAGACTGGAGAACTTACTCCCTCTGTATGTTCCCAGGGAGTCCCAGAAGACTCTGCTTGCGAAGACTGTAAGACACGCACTAGTGAAGGAAGCCCCGGTGGTGTTGCCAAGTCCGGTTGTGGTCATCATCTGCAGGACAGGATTGATGACAGGAGGCTGCTATAGAACTGACCTCCCTAGTGTCCATGGAGAAGAGAGGATCCAAAACAACAGAGGCCATGTAGCACTCTTAACCCTCAGAGGCAAGACGATGTCGTTACCAAAATGGGCAGTGAGGGTGGAAATGTCACCAGGAGCCTGACATGCAGGGCTCTGTGGTAATGAATAATAGACTGTGTTCTGGCCGGGTGCAGTGGCTCATGCCTGTAATTCCAGCACTTTGGGAGGTCAAGGCAGGTGGATCACGAAGTCAAGAGATCGAGACCATCCTGGCCAACGTGGTGAAACCCCATCTCTACTAAAAATACAAAAATTAGCTGAGTGTGATGGCACATGCCTGTAATCCAGCTAATCGGGAGGCTGAGGCAGGAGAATTGCTTGAACCTGGGAGGTGGAGGTTGCAGTGAGCTGAGATCGTGCCACTGCACTCCAGCGTGGCAACAGAGCGAGACTCCATCTAGAAAAACAAGAAAAAAAAAAAAAAAAAAAAAAAAAGGCTGTGCTCTTTCTAGAGGCAGGGTAGATGGGCAGCCAGTGTGCTTATTTGACTTATGTAACCAAAAAAGGATAAGAATGTGTGAGCAGAAGGCTGAGGCCAGCCACTTCAATGGAAGCATTATTATCTCTCCCCCAACTTCTAGATTTGCACCAGTTCTCAGACTCAGAGCCCGTAGATTGAAGGGAAGAAAGGTCCTCTTGAGGAAGGATCCTGAAAGCCCACATAGTAGGATTCTCCCAATCCCTCTGCTCTGCTTATTTATCAGAATAGCTTTTATAGTGGGGAAGTGTGATTCCCAGACCTCTCAAGGGCTGGTGGATACAGGTCAGATCTGACACTGGTACCAGGGAACCCAAAATACCATCATGACCACCCCCATTAGAGTGGGGTCTACAGAAGCCATGTGATAAATGAAGTTCTGGCCCAAGTCTACCTTTCAGGAAGCCAGTGAGTCTGGAGAACCATCTGTGGCCATTTCTTCAGTCTCTGAGCGCATGTTTAGGTTGGAGACACTTAACAAGATGGAAAACCAGAAGCAATACTAAGTCTGAGCATTATGAGAGAGATGAGTGTTACCCTTATTCACTTACAGGATGCAAAGAGGGTGGTCCCCATTATATCCCTCTTTAATTCGCCAGTACGGCCCTTGAAAAAGTCATCTGAATCGTAGCAGATGATGATGGACTCCTGTAAACCTGACTGCGTGGGAGCCCCAAGTGCTGCTGTTGTGCCACGTACAATGTCTTCTGTAGAACAGATCAGCATAGCCTTGGAATTCGGTGTAAAGCTGTTGATATGGTGTGTGTACCCTCTGAAACCCTATAGGAAGATGTATCTAAACTGATTTGCACTTACCTGGAATAGCAGCATTACACATTTACAAGGACCTTAGTCATCTGGACATCCCACAGAACATCACATCCGGATGCTACATTGAAGATGTCATGCTAATCAGACCTGGTAAGCAGGAAGTGGAACATACCCTACATGCCCTTGTAAGGCACCCATGCATTGCAGAGAGTGGGAGATAAGCCCTAGAGTGGTTCAAGGGTCTGCTATCTCAGTAAAGATCCAGGGGTCTATGCTAGGCAATATAGCAAGACTCCATGTCTAAAAAAATGTTTTTAAGTAGCTGCACATGGTGGTGCACACCTGTGGTTCCAGCTACTCGGGAGGCTGAGGCAGGAGAATTGCTTGAGCCCAGGAGGTCAAGACCAGCTTGGACAACATAGAGAGACCCCATTTCTACAAAAAAATTTTAAAAATTAGCTGGGCATGGTAGCATGCACCTGTGATCCCAGCTACTCCAGAGGTTGAGGTGGGAGGATCGCTTGAGCCTGGGAAGTTGAGGCTGCAGTGAGCTATGAGCATGCCACTGCACTCCAGCCTGGGGAGCAAATCGAGACTCAAAAAAAAAAAAAAAAAATCCAGTGGTGTGGGTCATTCTGAGACATTCCCTCCAAAGTAAAGGAGGAGTTACGTCATCTTGTGTCTTCTACCGCTAAGGAAAAGGCACAGACCTTGGTAAGCCTCTTGGGACTTTGGAGATGATCCCTTGTCATGGCACACTTGAGAATACTGCTCCAACCTCTTTATCAGATGACTTGGAGACTGCCAGTTTCGTTGAATCTGAGAGCAAGAAATGGCTCTCTCTCTAGAAGGTTCAGGTGCCAGATAAGGAACTCTGCCAATTGGGCTGTGTCTCTGTGGTACCAGAGCTGCCCATGGTAGAGAAGGATGCTGTGGAAAGCGTGGAAAGCATCTGGAAAGAATGGATAGGGGATTCACGGTGTGGACACAAGAACCGGGCAATACTGGCAGCAGCAGAGAATTGGTCACCATTGAAAAGTAGTTCCTAGACAGACACTCATGCCTGGCATGGGACAACAGTGACTCTGTGGTAGAGCTGCCCATCTTGAGCTGGGCATTACCGGGCTTGCCAAGTTGGAGTGTTTGGCCGTAAAGACAACAATCCACTGAATGATGAAAATGGAACAGCCAGCAACATGCCTGAGCAGGTCCTAATGGTATAAACAGGTTACACAAACAGGTGGCCCAGACCCCATGTCCCCCATCTCCGGTGCATTGCTGCCTCTCTCAGCTCACACCTCACCTGGCTGACAGAGGCTGGGATCCTCTGGGCCTCATTCATTGGCTTGATATATTGGAGCGAATAAAAAATGGATGCTGCCTCACTCCAGGCCAGTCCAGCCAGCAGAGCTTCAGGCAAGCACCTGGTTATCCACTCAGGTAAGGATGTACACAGACTCTGCGCAATGGTAAGTGATTGGGCTGGTTCGTCAGAGACTTGGAAGGAACGAGATTGGAAGATCAGAAAAAAATGGCCTGGGAAAGAGTGATGGGAATGAGCAAATGGGAGTGAGCACATTGTCTCACGTCAACACTACCCCTGGCCCACTGAAATTATCAACTGCAGATGAAGCACTGAAGAACCAGATAGAAAAGGTGACTCAGCCAGCAGAGCTCAGCCAGCCTCTACCCACAGCCACCTCTGCGCTTGCACAATGAGTGTGTGCGGGGAGTCGCCACCGTGGCGGGGTGGGAGGCCGTGCGTGGGTTCACTCCATCCATGCCTGGAGTCCGGCTCACAAAGGCTGATCCAGCTTTGGCTAAACACCTGCGTATTCAGCAGCAGAGACTAACGCTAGGCCCTCACCATGGTGTTGTCCCTGGAGGAGACCAACTCGTTATGTGGCAGCAGCTTGATTGCACTTAATCCCCCTACACTGGAGAGAGCAGCGAGCCATCTGGACCAGAACTGACCCATACTCTAGGTATGAATTTACCTTGCCTGACTGTAGGGCTCTGGCTAGCACTCTGTCTGCGGGCTCACGGAGTGTCCAGTTTGCCATTATGGGATTGCAAATAACATGGCCTTGAACTGAAAGAGTCAAATTACAGCAAAAGAGTTGTGACGACGGGCAGGCCCACAGGACCCACTAGGGTGTCCATCTAAGTAAAAGAGTTGTGACGACGGGCAGGACCGCAGGACCCACTAGGGTGTCCATCTAAGCATCTGCTGGCCGGGTGGAATGTTTGGGGAAGACATCAGTTTGGGGAAGACACCCTAGGGCACTGGGACACTGAGTTGGAAGGTGCGATCTATACTTTGAACCAATGGCCACTCCATGGTGTGTGTCCCTGATAGTGAGAGGACCCAAGGGGTGGAAGTAGGGGGTGGAGGCTCTCACCATCATCCCCAGGACTCCCTGGCGAATGAGTTTCCCATCTCCATGACTTCTTGCTCTGCTTGGACTAGAGGTGTTATTTCCTGTTGGGGAAGGGGAATGCTTCACTGGGGACGTGTTAAGGATTCCAGTTAGTAGGTGGCATTTGGTGAGGGTGGTTGCGTGCTGCCAGGTGAGAGGAGCAGGAAGGAGTTTGTCTGAAGACTGAGGAATTTGCTGCAGCCCCTCCTGGTGCTTGGTACAGTGATAAGTCTGAACGGGCAACTGCAGCAACCATGGTCTCACAGGGTGTGGTGACCAGGGGCTCAGACACCTCAGGGATGAAGTTTGCGTCACCCCACCAGGCAAGTCACCGAGACCAGCAGAAGTGCAGGTCCCGGGTGCAGGGAATCCAGAATAGTCAGTAGAGGAAAGAGATCATGAATGTCAGGTATGGCCCTGGGACCCACTGAGGCGGCAGGGACTGCACTTCATCCTGCTAATCTTCCTGTTGTACTTTTTTCTTTTATTGAGACAGGGTTTCACTCTGTCGCCCAGGCTGCTGGAATGCAGTGGCACAATCACAGCTCACTGCATCCTCCACTACTGTGCTCAAGTGATCCTCTCACCTCAGCCTCCCAAGTAGCTGGGACCACAGGTGTGCACCACCATGCCCGGCTAATTGTTTTATTTATTTAGTAGATACTGGGGTCTCACTGTGTTGCCCAGGCTGGTCTTGAATTCTTGGGCTCAAGTGATCCTCCTGCCTCAGGCTTCCAAAGTGCTGGGACTACAGGCGTGAACCACCACACCTGACCTGCCTGTTATTTTTTAGAAATTGTGACAGGCCACTACTTTGAAGAAGCAAGGATGGAGCAGAGTCAACTTTACATGGAGCATGAGTGCATCTGAGCTGTTAAAGGGGTGAATGACAGCAGACGTTATAGGTGCCCCACCCAAGTCTCCTCAGCCCTCACTGTTCCAGTGCATGCTGGTGGCATCCTTTTCAAGTGTCTGTCTAAAGGCTCTGTCCCAGTGCACAGGGAGAAGACTGGAGGTGCCTGGGAATTAATTCCCCTGCAACATCCTTCAGCCAATGATGAAAGGAAGTTGGAGGATAAATACCTCCAGATTTCTTGCCCCTTGGCTGGACTAGCCCCCATGCAGGTTCTGTACTGTCTCCAGAGTTCCTCTGGTTTGCATTCCTGTGGCTCACATTGACACCTGCTTGGTGATGCATCCATGGGCTTTCTCTACTTTCCTCTTTAGACTTTTTTTTTTTGAAACGGAGTCTCACTGTGTAGCCCAGGCTGGATTGCAGTGGCGCAATCTTGTCTCACGGCAAGCTCTGCCTCCCAGGTTCACGCCATTCTCCTGCCTCAGCCTCCTGAGTAGCTGGGGCTACAGGCGCCCTCCACCAGTCCTGGCTAATTTTTTTTTGTATTTTTAGTAGAGTCAGGGTTTCACCTTGTTAGCCAGGCTGGTCTCGATCTCCTGACCTTGTGATCCACCTGCCTCGGCCTCCCAATGTGCTGGGATTACAGGTGTGAGCCACCATGCCCAGCTCCTCTTTAGACTTTTACTGTATAGTGTCTACCTTCCATTTCACCAATTCTCTCTTCACGTGTGTTCAGTATGTTCTGCAGTCTATACATTGAGTCTTTAATATAAATAATAATACTTTCAGTTCTAGGAATTCTGTAAGCTTTTAAAAAAAATGTGCCTAGTTATGTTTGAAGTCTCTTATTTCTTACTCATGTTTTCAATTCCATCTTTTATTTATTTTAACAGTATAAATACAGTTTGCTTAAAATGCTACATTCATTAATTCTGATACAGGAGCCTTTGGGCTTTGTTTTAATTTTAGCTATCCTAGAAGCTGACCATGACACAAGTATTTGTGTACAGCTTGATGGTTTTTGTAGTCTTAGGAAGCACTAATAGGAGAATGGAGAAGTTTATAGAGGAAAAAAGAAGAAGAAATTATGTGCAAATGAACAGGTACACATGTGATGTGGATAAATCTTAAAATGTATAGACTATATAAAATAGTAATATATTACTTATTTTGAAATATTAAAAACAAACTAAAGCTAAGGCAACTTTTTGTAGTCACTGTAATTTGCTGGCAAAAAAATAAGATGGAATAAGGTGAATTGAAGTGTTCAAATGTCATTAAATTGTTTTCAATAAGCAGGTGGGTCCATTATTAAACTATTGTCTCGTTTCCAAACCAGCCTTCTGTATTCAGTTTTGTGATACTGGTGATGGAACTCTGCACACATTTCTGCTTTGACAGCCACGTCCCTGTTAGGGTCTGCCAATAGGGCAGACTAACAAGCTGGGCTGGAAGAACAGACCTGCTCCTTCCAGTCGGCTTCTTGTTCTGATGAGCATCCTCCCAGCAGAGCTGCTTCACCCTGGCTGCAGCAGTTCCTGCAGCTGTGAAATCCAGCTTGCAGTTTTTTAGACATTTGCAAACCAATTTCATCTTGTCCCCTCTGTATCCCACAGATACACCAGCACCAGCCAGAGTTTCTCCTCAGAAGTCTGAGTCCCAGACCCAGGGGGCCTCTCCTCTAATTACTAAGCTTTAATAATTCCAGCCTCTTCCCTTTTCTCCCTCAGCCCTGGGGGTGGCAGCTACTGCCTGTGGTTGCTAATCCCTTGATAGGCTAAGTTTCTCTTTTTTACCATTTTATTTACCTAGTTAACAACTCTCTACCTAGTTAACAATTATTTATATTAAATCCTCTCTGTTCAAATAACTGGGGTGGTTCCTGTCTCTTGGCTGTGTGCTAACTGATGCAGCTTCAGAAATTAATACATTTCTAAAAACTGGTAGAACACAATACTGGAAAAGTAAAAACAGTACTTCTTAAAATAAAAGCTCTGAATGAACATAGGATAATTATTTTATAAGATTGAAATGGGAGAAGCCCTTACCAACTATAACACAAAGTTGAGGCACAAAAGAAATAAAAAATGAAGAAATTTGACTATATAAATTAAAACATTTCTGGGCTGGGTGCAGTGGCTTACACCCAGTACTTTGGGAGGCTGAGTTGGGAGGAATGCTTGAGCTCAGGAGTTTGAGACCAGCCTGGGCAACATAATGACACCTGTCTCTACAAATAATGTTTTTTAAATTAGTTGGGCATGGCGATGTGCACCTGTGGTCCCAGTTATTCAGGAGACTGAGGTGGAGGATCACCTGAGCTCAAGAAGTCAGCACTAGGCCGGGCGCGGTGGCTCAAGCCTGTAATCCCAGCACTTTGGGAGGCCGAGACGGGCAGATCACGAGGTCAGGAGATCGAGACCATCCTGGCTAACACGGTGAAACCCCGTCTCTACTAAAAAAATACAAAAAACTAGCCGGGCGAGGTGGCGGGCACCTGTAGTCCCAGCTACTCAGCAGGCTGAGGCAGGAGAATGGCGTAAACCCGGAAGGCAGAGCTTGCAGTGAGCTGAGATCTGGCCACTGCACTCCAGCCTAGGTGACAGAGCGAGACTCCGTCTCAAAAAAAAAAAAAAAAAAAAAAAAGAAGTCAGCACTGCAGTGGGCCATGATTGCGACAGTACTCCAGCCCAGGTGACAGAGATCCTGTATTTAAAAAAAAAAAAAAAAATCTGAATGGGAAAAGACGACTTTAAGTAAAATTTAAAAATAGTCAAATTGGAGAAAATAAGTATAACTCATATTATAATCAAAGACTAATATGTAAAGAGCTTCTATAAATAAACAAGAAAGAGGCTAAACACTAAAAGAAAAAATGGGCAAAGGGGATGAGTAAACTATTCATTTAAAAAATACAAAGGACAGGCGCGGTGGCTCATGCCCGTAATCCCACCACTTCGGGAGACTGAGGCAGGTGGATCACGAGGTCAGGACATCGAGACCACCCTGGCTAACACGGTGAAACTCCTTCTCTGCTAAAAAAAAAAAAGAAAATACAAAAAATTAGCTGGGCGTGGTGGTGGGTGCCTGTAGGAGGCTGAGGCAGGAGAATGGCGTGAACCCAGGAGGCGGAGCTTGCAGTGAGCGGAGATTGCGCCACTGCACTCCAGCCTGGGTAACAGAGCAAGACTTCGTCTAAAAAACAATAAAAAAAAAAATACAAATAACTTTTTAAAAATAACCTTTTATACTTTGGAATAATTTTAGATTTACAGAAAAGTTACAAAGATAATACAAAGATTTCCTGTACACCTTTCTTTCAGTTCCTCTAATGTTAACATTTTACATAATAACTGTGGTGTATTTGTCAAAACTAAAGTATTAGCATTAGCACATTCGTTACTATTAACCAAATTATAAGCTTTGCTCATATTTTACTAATTTTCCTCAATAATTCCCTTCTCTGTCCCAGGCTGAAATCTAGGGTGCCACTCATATGTACGTGTCTCTTTGGTGTCCCCTGGTTGGTGACAGTGTCTCCATCTGTTTTTGTTTATCATAACCTTGACAGTTTTGAAGAGTAGTCGTCAGGTATCTCATAGAATGTCCCTCCATTTGGGGTTGTCTGACTTTTTTCATGACTAGAGAGGGGATATGAGTTTAAGGGCTCTGTTCATCACATCACAGCAGGGGGTGTGTGTGGTACTCACATGGCATCATTGGTGATGTTGACCATCATCACGTGGTTTGGAGGGTGTCTGCAATTTCCTCCATGGTAAAGTTACTGTTGTTGCTTCCCATCTGCTATTCTTAGGAAGCCAATCACTAAATCCAGCCCACGCTTAAGGGGAGGGGAATTAAACTTCACCATCTACAGGGGGACATATCTACATATATTTTTGGAATTCTTCCGTAAGGATGATTTGTCCCTTCTCCCCCCATTTATTTATTTATTCAATCATTTACTTATATGTAGACTGATGCATATTTATTTATATGTGGGCTGATGTATATTTATATGTGGACCGATGTATATTTATTTATATGCGGGCTAATGTATATTTATTTATATGTGGACTGATGTATGTTTATTTATATGTGGACCAATGTATATTTATTTATGTGTGGACTGATGTATATTTATTTATATGCGGGCTGATGTATATTTATTTATATGTGGACTGATGTGTATTTATTTATATGCGGGCTAATGTATATTTATTTATATGTGGACTGATGTATATTTATTTATATGTGGGCTGATGTATATTTATTTATATGTGGGCTGATGTATATTTATATGTGGACCAATGTATATTTATTTATATGCGGGCTAATGTATATTTATTTATATGTGGACTGATGTATGTTTATTTATATGTGGGCTGATGTATATTTATTTATATGTGGACCAATGTATATTTATTTATGTGTGGACTGATGTATATTTATTTATATGCGGGCTGATGTATATTTATTTATATGTGGACTGATGTGTATTTATTTATATGCGGGCTAATGTATATTTATTTATATGTGGACTGATGTATATTTATTTATATGTGGGCTGATGTATATTTATTTATATGTGGACCAATGTATATTTATTTACGTGTGAACTGATGTATATTTATTTATATGTGGGCTGATGTATATTTATTTATATGCGAGCTGATGTGTATTTATTTATATGTGGACCGATGTATATTTATTTAATATGTTGGATTATAGTCCAGCACTATATTATTTATTTTGCTGCTCAAGTGGTTCTAGCTTAGGCCACTGGGAGCCTTTGCAGTTTGCTCCCGCGAGCCTTTGACATTCCCCCGTCACTGTGGGTTGTTTTGGTTTTGTTGTGTTTTGAGTGCTTCCTTGCTTCTGACACTGCAAGATGCTCCAGGCTGATGTTGTATATTCCCTGCCCCAGACCTAGATTCAGCCATTTCTCCGAGGATCCCCAGTTCCTTTCACTGGAGAATGGCATTTCAAAACCGAGATCTATATAAATTACTTTAAAACGTGAAAAGACGCTCAACCTCACTTACAATAACAGAAATACCAGTAAAGCTAGAATGATACTGTTACTCACTAATAGATCAACAAAGAACCAAGATTTGGTAGGATGTTTTGTTGGAAAAGCCAGGAGGTAAATACGACCTCTCACCCTACGCTGCTCTGGGTGGATACGGCGCAGCCTCAGTGGAAAGCATTCGGCACTCTAGGTAGATACAGTGCAGCCTCAGTGGAAAGCACTGGGCACTCTAGGTGGATACGGCGCAGCCTCGGTGGAAAGCACTGGGCACTCTAGGTGGATACGGCGCAGCCTCAGTGGAAAGCACTGGGCACTCTAGGTGGATACGGCGCAGGCTCCCTCAGTGGAAAGCATTTGGCAACAGCTGTCAAGATTGAAATGCACATACACTTTGATTTAGCAACCCCACTTGTACTGATCCGCTTGCTGCCTATGAAATAATGTGTAAAAGAAAGGGTTTTCATTACAATGTTGTTTATAAATTTCAAATAACTATAAACAACATAAATATATATCAATAGAGAACCTGACATTTAGATTATGGTTCATCAAATTCAATGGAGTACAATGCATTTGTAAAAACAAATGAGGAAGCTCTTTACATACTGATGCCAAATGATCTCTAAGACATTTTACTAAGGACAAGCTAAAACACACTTCAGAGCTGAAGGAGTAAGGTTTGTCTAGGAAAAGCAATATATGCATATTTACACACATACATAATATATATTTCTAAATTAATATATACACACTTTACTTTGTGTGCATAAACTTTACCTGGATGGACTCTCAACTAATGAATAATATTAATTGCCTATAGGTGACTGGCTGGGGGACAGGAGTAGAAGAAATAGTTTTCCTTGTAGACTTTTTGTGCGTTTTGAATATTGAAACTTTTGAATGTATTACCTACCCTTTCATCAAAAAACAAATTAACCCTATGCCTCTAAATCATTCACGAGTTCATTGAGAAATCATAGTGGAAATTTAAAAATACTCAGAACTGAATGGTAGTGAAAATACTGCCCACCAAAACTTGTGGGATGCAACCAAAGCAATACTTGTAGGGAAATTCGTAACCATAATGTTCCTATTTGAGAAGAAAATAGGCTGAAAATGGATGGACATTCCAAACTAGGTCACTGAAAGAGAGGCGGCTCAGGTAAGTTTTTGTTTATTTGTTTGTTTGTTTGTTTGAAGACAGGGTCTCACTCTGTCACCCAAGCTAGAGTGCAGTGCCATGATTGTAGTTCACTGCAGCCTCAAACTCTTTGCTCAAGTGATCCTCCTGCCTCAGCCTCCTGAATAGCTGGGACTACAGGTTTGTGTCACCACACCCAACCAATTTTTTAATTTTTTGTAGACATGGGGTCTCGCTATGTTACCCAGGCTGGTCTCAAACTCCTGGCCTCAAATGATCCTCCCTTGACCTCCCAAACGACTGGGATTCCAGGCGTGAGCCACCACACCCAGCCAATAAGGTTTAATTCTTTCTCCTAATAGTTTAAAGAGCTTAAAGTGTCCTTGGAGGTCAGTGGGTACAACCTGCTCATTTCCTGGTTGGAGAACTGAAGTCAGAAGAACTCTGGAGACTTCAACTCTGTCCCCACCTTCTCCTGACATTTGAAGGTGTCCCTCACCCTTCCTGTGCTCAGTGGCACCCAACAGCAATAGTACCAGATGCTCCATGGAAGGGTCTGAGATGCTGCACATTTAGGAATACGGCTAATGGGTTGATGCGCATTTCTGGCTGTGAGGAAACTGTATTCCAAATACAGTGTGAGCTCAAGCTGGGATGCGAGTTTCTAGCAAATGATGGGGCAGCCCTAGAACCCTGTTTCCTGGAGGAAGAGGGGGCAGGAGCAGGCAGCAGAGGCTGATGCATTAACAAGTGCAGATTGCAGTGCAGGGAGCAGGACCCCGAGACCATAACCGGCCTCAACCTCTGTGCTCAGCCCAGACCCCTGCCTAGCCTGGCCATATCCGGGTCCTAGAAAGACTAAGTAAAACGTGAAAGAGCTATTCTTGCAAAACCTTCCAGGCACATAGGGCTTAATGGTATAGCCTGAGCTCTTCAGCAAACCACAGAGATGAGCCTTCTCCCCACCTGCCACCCAGAGCACTAGGAGACAGACGCCAGGGGCTGGGCCAAGGGAAGAGACGGCTTTGTCCAGCAAAGACTAGTGCTGGTGTGCCAAGCATCAGCAGTGTTGGTGCCCATCAGATGCCAGCTGGCAGCTGCCTGGGCCTGAGCACAGGTGGGACACCCACGATATATGGGGGGATTGAGAGAAACTTGCAGGGAGCCAAGACCCCAACTGAGGTTGGGGGCAAGAACCCATAGCAGGCATTACCAGATTATTATTGGTGCCCATAGGCTGGAGAGGCCTGCGGCCGCACCAGCTGTACAAGCAAACACTGGAAGCATATGAAGCATGCAGAGCAGCCTCCGAGCCCAGCTCAAACCCCTACCCAGCAATGCCAGTCTCAGGAAAACGCAGGGCAGTTGAGACACGCTCAAAGAATAAAGAATAAAACACTTGTGATTTTCAGTAGAGACAAGTTCACACATAAAAGATTACTTTAGTCCTGAATTTAAAATTTACGCTTGTTCTAAAAAGTACACATTTGCAAGTATTTTCACTTTAGAATATTATAAAAACAATTTCCCGAGGACTTCAAGATTTCTATTTTGAATTACAGAAGGCAAAGTGGAAGAAGTTGCTATCTGAAAATTGAAATAAATGTCAGCTGAGTGGTGCGAACAGTGGAGACATGATTTTATGGGCAAAACAGATTTCTTAAGGCAATATCAAAAGGCCTGAGTCGAGTAGTTACTTTGAATATTCTAATTTCAAAGAAATTTGCCTCCTCTTTACTGAAACGCTTTGAATTGTCACAGCACACTGGTACAAAAACACTTCACTACACGCACGTTATTAAGCAAATTTTTTTTTGTTTGATGCCTGTACATCTGCCAAACCGATTTCCACAAACTGATGGAGCCACTGTCCACTGTCTCCTGGGATCGGCAGGACACCAAAACTCCAGGTCAGAGAGGGGGCTGGGGTGCGTCTCAGGGAGATCTCCTTCCCAGGGACAGGGAGAGAGTCAGCACGCACATCCACCAACAGCCAGGGGGTGCCTCTCCGGGGTCCTGAGAACTCTCTCAAAAGCAGAAACAGTGTGATGGTTGGCCGGGCTGTCTCTGCTGCCTAATGCACCCCTTGGGGTCCCTGCAACAGAAACAAGGGGTTTCCTTCCAGAAATGTCCTGGCCAAACAATTTCATTCGTGGTTGCAAGAAGCTCCAGGAAACCACTCTCCCAAATGCCAAATCACCCGCAGGGGAGGACAGCATGAACAAAAGGATGTCTCCAGTGTGGAGGAGCTGTGAGGGGTGGGAGTCAGCTCCTCTGTCTCACCAGGAATCCTCAGACCTGGCTGGTCACAGTGCAAACTGGTTTATCAGTTGGAGAACAGTTTGGTCCTGTCTGGTAAAATAAAAATGTACATATCCTCCTCCCTCAATTCTCTTCCAGACTCTGTCCCCTAGAGATGCCCCCACCCCCAACACACACAGACACACAATGTTCATGATTTAGTTTAAAAAACTGGAAACATCTGAGTGCTCATCAATAGGAGAGTGGATACATAAAATGTGATGCCTTCGAACCATGGAATATTACACAGCCAGGAAGACGGATGAATTAAAGCTGCTGGCCTCTGCATGAATGCATCTCAAAAACATATGGTTGCATGAAACAGGCCCATGTCTGGATCAAATAATGCTATTCCTTGTAAAATTCAAGAATGTACAAGACTATACCATATGCTGTTTATGAGGACATTCATGTGTAGTGAAAGTTGCAATCCTGCCTGGGGCGGGTACAGCAGGGACCCCTCGTAGGGGCCTGCCGAGCCTCCCAAGCATGGAAATAAAGGAAAATCTTGAATTCCTTCAAGGGAAATTCCCTGCACTTAGCTAGCCTCCAGAAGTAAACAGCAACTTCCTTGATAAGCAAGACTGTAACAGTGTCTTAAAGCGATACCTGCCCAAATAAGTTAGTGCCACCAGAGGTTTGGTTCCCTACAGAAACGAAATACAACATCCTGACCTATGTCCCGAGTTGTTTTTCAGAGCCCAGATCTCCAATGAATGGCAAATGGCATCGGCTACCATGTAGACTTAGACCAGGGGGACTGAGGCCTGAATTCTGACTACTGTTTTTTGTTCTAAATTTCTTCCTGAGGGCACAGCCACAGGCCAGACCTTAACATTTCTTTCTGCTGACCCCAAATGTTTTTTTTGTTTGTTTGTTTTGAGACACAGTTTCGCTCTTGTTGCTCAGGCTGGAGTGCAATGGTGCAGTCTTGGCTCGCCACAACCTCCCCCTCCTGGGTTCAAGCGAGTAGCTGGGATTACAAACATGTGCCACCATGCCCGGCTAATTTTGTATTTTTAGTAGAGATGGGGTTTCTCCATATTGGTTGGGCTGATCTCGAACTCCCGACCTCAGGTGATCTGCCTGTCTCAGCCTCCCAAAGTGCTGGGATTATAGTCGTGAGCCACTGAGCCTGGCCCTGACCCCAAGTTTTTAGACAAAGCTTTGCTTCCTTAACCAATCACAAATCAAAAATCTTTGAATCCGCCTATGACCTACAAGCCTCTGCTTCAAGATATTCCTCCTCTTTAGGCCAGACCAAGGTAGAACCTCCATGTACTGATACGATTTTGCTTGTAACTTCTGCTTTCTTAAAATTTATCGCTGCCTTTACAACCCTTGTGTGTAGGCCACCACGGATTCCGGGAGCTCCCGACTGGCACCCAGTAAACAAACACCCTCCTTCCTCCCACCTCAAAACCTCAGTGTAGATATTTGGCTTACTGTGCTGGGCTAGCAGACTCCAGGTCCGTTCGGTAACAATGACGCTAATAGGGTAGAGCAATTCCCTTGGGAAGGAAGGAGATGGGGACCAGAGGACACATGGGGGCTTCAGGAGAAGTCAGGGGAAGTTGGAACCTCTGGTTTCTTAGGTCGGTGACAGCACATGGATAGTCCTTGTATTTGTTATGCTTGCTGCCTCCTCTTCCTCCTCCTCCTCCTCCTCCTCCTACTCCTCTTCTTCTTCTTCTTCTTCTTCTTCCTCTTCCTCTTCCTCTTCCTCTTCTTCCTCTTGAGGTGGAGTCTCACTCTCACCCAGGCTGGCATGCAGTGGTGCGATCTCAGCTCACTGCAACCTCTGCCTCCCAGGTTCAAGCAATTCTCCGGCCTCAGCCTCCCAAGTAGCTGGGATTACAGGCATGCACCACTACACTCGGTTAATTTTTGTTTTTTGTTTTTTTTGTTTTTTTGTTTTGAGCTGGAATCTCGCTCTGTCACCTAGTCTGGAGTGCAGTGGTGCAATCTTGGCTCACTGCAAGCTCGGCCTCCTGGGTTCATGGCATTCTCCTGTCTCAGCCTCCTGAGTAGCTGGGACTACAGGCACCCACCACCACGCCCGGCTAATTTTTGTATTTTTAGTAGAGATGGGGTTTCACTGTGTTAGCCAGGCTGGTCTCACTTTCCTGACCTCGTGATTCACCCGCCTCGGCCTCCCAAAGTGTTGGGATTACAGGCATGAGCCACCATGCCCGGCCCATGCTTGCTGCTTCTTTTGCATACAATTTTTTTTTTTTTTTACTTGAAATATTCCACTAAGAAACAACAGCCAAAAAGTGGAAATGACCCAGAAGTCCATCGTTGGATGAATGGATAAACATGATGTGTTAAAACGTTGCCTCAGTTTGTTTTAATCAGGAAAGGGGAGACACCCAGACAAGGAAATGATCACCGTGAAGGAGGAAGCTTGTCCTCACCCTAGAAACAGGATCACGGCCGGCCACCCAGGGCCACGTGAGGAAGCATCAGGGCTGCCAGGTGAGAGAGTGGCCCATGGCCCTTACTGGGGTTTTATTGGGATAGAATGGGCGTGATGGGGTAGGTGCGCTGTTTCAATTGGATGGTTTGAATAATTTTGGTGGACTCTGGAGTATAGGGCCTGTCCCTACTTGTCCAGGACCTGGCTCTGGGGTGACTTGGCCAGGTGGATTATTGGCTCAGTGTGTGAATTTGTGATAAAGAAGGTGGCTGGGAATGTGGGCTCCGGGTTGGATGGTCTGCGTGTCAAAGGTGTGTTGCAGGGGAGTCATCTGCTAGCTCTAGAACTCAGCTAGCCCTGTCGGGGGCAGACTCTCCAGGATCAAGGATCCCAATGCCAGAGCACGGAGAACACAGAAAATAAGAAAACATTGTCAATATAGGGGCATCTACAGATGATAGAATATTATTCAACCTTAAAAAGGAAGGAAATTCAGGCTGCAACACAGATGAATCTTGAAGACATTATGCAAAGTGACATAAGCCAGTCACAAAAGGACAAATCTGTATAATTCCACACATAGGAAGTGCCTGGAGTGCCCAAATTCATAGAGACAGAAAGAACAATGTTTCCCAGGGGCTGGGGAAGGAGGAGCAGAGTATTTAATAGACAGAGCTTCAGTTTGGAAAGATGAAGCATTCGGGAGCTGGGTGGTGGCGACGGCTGCACAGCAATGTCAATGGACTAAATGCCGCTGAACCATATGTTTAAAAACGGTATACATTTGATGCTATGTATATTTTACCACCCTAAAAACAATACTAAATGTTAAAAGACTTCTTTCCCATGCAAAAATGTATGTGATTCCTTTTGGCTATTCTCAGCAGACTCTTTTACATGTAAATGGGATATTTTTGGGAAGTCCTAAATTTTTCAGAATATGTTAGACAAAACACACTGACAAAAACAAAGCCATAAAATAACACAGGTTTGCAGGAGCTGTTTATAAGGTCGAGGTGACCTGTGTGAGTCAGGATCTGGAAGCAGAGGCTGAGGTTTTCAGGCCTTTTTCCTGACAATAGGGACTTCTGTGACCCCCAGGGATGAAGGGGTGTCGCTTCTGCAGTTTTGTACTGAACACACACAGACGCACACAGCAGCAGTGCGCGACTCCACGCACTCTGACTACTGCATGCCAGGGCTGGGCTCTGCTCCAGGGAGTCTCGACGTGGACTCAGGCTTGGTTGCAGCCCTCAGGCAAGAAAGCACACACCCTAGTTTTGCCGAGGGATATTCAAAAAACACAGACCACGTTACAGGGTCCAAGGGGAGACACAGAGCAGGAGAAACGTGCTCCTCTAGGAGAGAGGGCTGGAGAGAGCCTCGAGGAGAAGGCGTTTTTGAAAGGCCACCTCGGCTACAGCCGTACCACCCTAAACACGCCTCATTTCATCTGTCTGGTCTCAGAAAGGACCACTGAGAGGCTGGCTCCAGCAATGGGGACAGGAGGCGACTGCGAACTGGGTCACATGGCATCTGCAGAGTCATGGGACAGGATCGCACACAGCCGACTCAGGGAGGGTGAGCAGTTAGGTCTCCTGGCATTTAACAGCTCAGCAAGAGATGAAGCTGGACAAATAAATTGGTGGGATGAAAGGGACCCCGTGAACAAGCTCCTGGGGCTAGAGAGACCTCGTCAGAGCAGAGCTATCAGCGGCGCGACACTCCAATACTCTGTCAAGCACGGGAGGAGGAAGCTGAGGGCCCCGTGGTGGATAAAACCCACAAAATCACACAAATAGATCCAACCCTCAGCTACGGCCATTGCTACAGAGAGGATGTTCAGGTTCTCAGGAGAACAAGGTTGACAGGGAGCTTTGGTGCAGCCAGGGAGGTCAGAGACACTCCCTAAGGAAGCGATGCTTGAGCCAAGAGCCTCAGCATGAGTAGAAGTTAACAAGTGAGGAGGAGGCCAGCGAGTTCCCAGCAGAAGGGATGGCATATGCCAAGGCCCTGTGGATAGTGGCATGGCTTCAGACACCAGCCACACCCAGTGACTCCCAGAACCGTACCTTCAGTCCAACCCCTCCATACACATTCCCAGACCCCAGATTCATACCAATGGTCTACCTAACATCGCCACTGGAACGTCTAACAGGCACTTCACAGTCAAGGAGTCCAGTCCTTGATCCCCCAAACCCCTGCCGCCCCTTATCTTTCCATCTCAATCATGGTGGCACCATCCACCCAGTGGCAGATAACCTGATGTGATCCTTGAAGTCTCCCTTTTCTTCTCCCTGCCACTTTAACAAGCTACCCCTAAAAGCCAGAAGTGTCTGGGAGCCTGTGGCTGACTGCTGCAGCCCTGTGAGAGCCCAGCTCCCTTGCTTCGAGGTGGGATGAGCTCTGGGACATCATTAAGGCTGCAGAGTAACCTGCGGGATCTGGCTGGGGCTCAGCTCTCACCTGAGACTGCACCTTTGTGTGGTTTCCTCCCGATGCTGCTTCCCTCTGTAAGGAAGGTTACTCTACCACTTGCTTGAGCTGGATGAGACAGAAAGCTCACACTGTGAATTAAGCAAAGCAACTTTTTTATTCGTGGACCGGCATCAGGAGACAGTAGGAACCCAGGGTCCCTGCCCCCCAACAAGGCTCAGGCAAGCTGGCCAGGGAGGGTGGAGTCCATCTGCACATGCCCTAGGCAGCACCACAGCTGAGGGATACCAAAGGATGCTCCACTCTAGGTTTTATACCTAGGGGAATTTGACTCACTGAGCTCAAATGTTGCAGGACGTCTTGTTCTAGGAGGGACAGGGAGAGACCCTGGACTGTTCCAGCCAGTTCCTCCTTATATCAAGATATTGCACTCCTAGCACAATCAACAGTTATTCTGAAAATGACAAGCAAGAAAGTGGGGAAGAGCTGGGTGGCCAAGGCCATCTGGGATTTGTCCTGCATGGCCACTGTCCTTCCCATTTGTCCTGCAAACACTTCTTTAATAAGTCCTTTGCACGTGAGTCCCATTTCCTGGTTTGCCTCTGTGACAACATAATCTAAAAACCCCTCATCTGATCTATTACCAAATCGTATGCTCCGTCTCTGAGATATTTCTTGAATCTGTTCACTTTTTCCCCGTCTCCATGGCCAGCATCCTGATGCAGAGAACTATCAGAGAACAACTGCCATGGCCTCCTCAAGGGTCTGGCTGACTTCCCTCTTCCTCCTCCACATTCCCCATCGAATCATGCCACTCCCCGAAAGAAACCATTGCTCTCACTGCAGGTTGGCCATGATGGCCAGTTTAGGTTCCTCTGATACCCCCTCTGCCACGGCAGCATCTGGCCTGTCATGGTCATTGCAGCATCCCCTGGCTCAGTGCCTGGCAAGAATGAATTCATTCCAAATGACCCTTAAAGAAGTACCCTTTAATTCCCTCTAAAGCTGAGGGGGCCAGAGCCTGCATAGAGGGGCCAGTGCAGAGTGGGCCAGCCACCAGGCCAGCTTCCTTGGAGTGCATGACCCCCTAACCAATATTTGATTAAAAGAGGAGGGTGATGTGATGGTTAAGTTTATGTGTCAACTTGACTGGGCCACAAGATGCCCAGGTAGCTGGCTAAGCATCATTTCCGGTGTTTACATTAAGGTGTTTCCAGAAGAGATGAGCATTTAAATCAGTGGGCTGAGGATAGCAGGTGGTCTCCCCAATGTGAGCGAGCATTATACAACCCGTTAAGGGCCTGATGAGAACAACAAGGCAAAGGAAGGCTGAATTCCCTGTCTGCCTGACTGCTTGGGCTGGAACATCCATCTTCCGTCCTTGGTGCTCCTGGTTCTCACACCTTCAGACTCAGACTGGAATCTGCACCATTGACCATCAAGCTCTCAGGCCTTCGAACTACATCACCAGCTCTCCTGGGTCTCCAGCTTCTGGGTTTCCAGCTCTACCAGGTCTCCAGCTTCTGGGTCTTCAGCTCTCCTGGGTCTCCAGTTTGCAAACAGCAGACTATGTATGGGACCTCTTGGCCTCCATAATAACATGAGCCAGTACCTTCTAATACATCTCTCAGCTAGATGATAGACAGATAGAGATACAGATCTAGATCATACATATAGAGATTGTGATAGTTAATTTTTGGTGTCAACCTGACAAAATTATGGAATATGAAACAGCTGGTAAAGCATGATTTCTGGGTGTGTCTGGGGATGTTTCTGGAAGAGACTGGCATTTGAATCAGTAAGCTGAGTAAGGAACGTCTACCCTTACTCAGTGTGCGGGGAGCACCATCCACTTGGCTGAGGGCCAGGACAGACAAAAAGGCTTGGGAAGGTCCAATTTGCTTGCTCTCTTTCTCCTGGAGCTAGGACATCTTTCTTCTTCTGCCCTTGGACATCACAACTCCAGGTTCTCTGACCTTTGGACTCTGAGACTTGCACCATCAGATCCCTGTTTCTCAGGCCCCTGGCTCCTACTGAAAGTTACCCCATTGGCCCCCTGGTTCTCAGAACTTTGTGCCTGGACTGAGCCATGCTACCAGTTTCCCTATTTCTCCTGTTCTCAGATGGCATATTGCAGGGCTTCTCGACTTTTGATTACCTGAGCCAGTTCCCCAATAACGCTCCTCTCATATCTATCTATCATCTATCTATCCATCTATGTATATTATGTACACATCTATCATCTATTTATATCCCATTGGTTCTGTTTCTCTGGAAAATCCTGACTACTATAGATATAGATGTAGACACAGACATAGACACTGACACAGACACAGACAGACACAGCCACAGACATAGACACAGACGCAGATGCAGATGCAGACATAGACATAGACACAGACAGACACAGACATAGATGCAGACATAGACACAGACACAGACATAGACACAGACGCAGACATAGACATAGATGCAGACGCAGACATAGACATAGACGCAGAGGCAGACGCAGATGCAGACGCAGATATAGACGCAGAAGCAGACACAGACGCAGATGCAGATATAGACATAGACACAGACAGACACAGACGCAGACGCAGACACAGACGCAGACGCAGACACAGACACAGATGCAGACATAGACAGACACAGACAGAAACAGACACAGATGCAGACACAGACACAGACGCAGATACAGATGCAGACATAGACATAGACACAGACACAGACACAGACACAGATGCAGACATAGACAGACACAGACAGACACAGACAGACACAGACACAGATGCAGACATAGACAGACACAGACACAGATGCAGACATAGACATAGACACAGACACAGGCACAGACACTGACACAGACACTGACATAGACATAGACACAGACACAGATGCAGACATAGACATAGACACAGACATAGACACTGACACAGACACTGACATAGACATAGACACAGACACAGATGCAGACATAGACATAGACACAGACACAGATGCAGACATAGACATAGACACAGACACAGATGCAGACATAGACATAGACACAGACACAGATGCAGACATAGACATAGACACAGACACAGATGCAGACATAGACATAGACACAGACACAGATGCAGACATAGACACAGACACAGATGCAGACATAGACATAGACACAGACACAGATGCAGACATAGACATAGACACAGACACAGACACTGACACAGACACTGACATAGACATAGACACAGACACAGATGCAGACATAGACATAGACACAGACACAGACACTGACACAGACACTGACATAGACATAGACACAGACACAGATGCAGACATAGACATAGACACAGACACAGATGCAGACGCAGACACAGACACAGACACAGATGCAGACGCAGACATAGACACAGACACTGACATAGACATAGACACAGATGCAGACGTAGACATAGACACAGACACAGATGCAGACATAGACATAGACACAGACACAGGCACAGACACTGACACAGACACTGACATAGACATAGACACAGACACAGATGCAGACATAGACATAGACACAGACACAGATGCAGACATAGACATAGACACAGATACAGATGCAGACATAGACATAGACACAGACACAGACACTGACACAGACACTGACATAGACATAGACACAGACACAGATGCAGACATAGACATAGACACAGACACAGATGCAGACATAGACATAGACACAGACACGGACACTGACACAGACACTGACATAGACATAGACAGAGACACAGACGCAGACATAGACATAGACACAGACACAGACACTGACACAGACATAGACATAGACACAGACACAGATGCAGACATAGACATAGACACAGACACAGACACTGACATAGACATAGACACAGACACAGATGCAGACATAGACATAGACACAGACACAGACACTGACACAGACACTGACATAGACATAGACACAGACACAGACACTGACACAGACACTGACATAGACATAGACACAGACACAGACACTGACACAGACACTGACATAGACATAGACACAGACACAGATGCAGACATAGACATAGACACAGACACAGATGCAGACATAGACATAGACACAGACACAGGCACAGACACTGACACAGACACTGACATAGACATAGACACAGACACAGATGCAGACATAGACATAGACACAGACACAGATGCAGACATAGACATAGACACAGATACAGATGCAGACATAGACATAGACACAGACACAGACACTGACACAGACACTGACATAGACATAGACACAGACACAGATGCAGACATAGACATAGACACAGACACAGATGCAGACATAGACATAGACACAGACACGGACACTGACACAGACACTGACATAGACATAGACAGAGACACAGACACAGACATAGACATAGACACAGACACAGACACTGACACAGACATAGACATAGACACAGACACAGATGCAGACATAGACATAGACACAGACACAGACACTGACATAGACATAGACACAGACACAGACACTGACATAGACATAGACACAGACACAGATGCAGACATAGACATAGACACAGACACAGATGCAGACATAGACATAGACACAGACACAGATGCAGACATAGACATAGACACAGACACAGATGCAGACATAGACACAGACACAGATGCAGACATAGACATAGACACAGACACAGACGCAGACATAGACATAGACACAGACACAGACACTGACACAGACATAGACATAGACATAGACACAGACACAGACACTGACACAGACACTGACATAGACATAGACACAGACACAGACACTGACACAGACACTGACATAGACATAGACACAGACACAGATGCAGACATAGACATAGACACAGACACAGATGCAGACATAGACATAGACACAGACACAGATGCAGACATAGACACAGACACAGATGCAGACATAGACATAGACACAGACACAGACGCAGACATAGACATAGACACAGACACAGACACTGACACAGACATAGACATAGACATAGACACAGACACAGACACTGACACAGACACTGACATAGACATAGACACAGACACAGACACTGACACAGACACTGACATAGACATAGACACAGACACAGATGCAGACATAGACATAGACACAGACACAGATGCAGACATAGACACAGACACAGATGCAGACATAGACATAGACACAGACACAGATGCAGACATAGACATAGACACAGACACAGACACTGACACAGACACTGACATAGACATAGACACAGACACAGATGCAGACATAGACATAGACACAGACACAGACACTGACACAGACACTGACATAGACATAGACACAGACACAGACACTGACACAGACACTGACATAGACATAGACACAGACACAGATGCAGACATAGACATAGACACAGACACAGATGCAGACATAGACATAGACACAGACACAGACACTGACACAGACACTGACATAGACATAGACACAGGCACAGATGCAGACATTGACATAGACACAGACACAGATGCAGACGCAGACACAGACACAGATGCAGACGCAGACGCAGACATAGACACAGACACTGACATAGACATAGACACAGATGCAGATGTAGACATAGACACAGACACAGATGCAGACATAGACATAGACACTGACACAGACACTGACATAGACATAGACATATATATATATATATGTCAAAGCTTGGTAAAGGAAATCTTTTTGCAATAAAAGAAGTTTTGGAGTTGTGGAACAAAACTTTCAATATCCTTTAATATTGCCCTTTACTTTAGCCTTTTCAGGAATTTGGGATCCAGGACACAGGGCATTTTGTGGTGTGGGCTCCTGAGCTGCACAGGCTTCTGTCCTCTCTCCCTTACCCACAAGCAGGCCTAGCCAGCCCTGGGAGCCTTTACAGCAAGGGTGTCCAGGCCCTGGGTCACAGACTGGTACCAGTCCATGGCCTGTTAGGAACCAGGCCACACAGCAGGAGATGAGTGACTGGTGAACAAATGAAGCTTCATCTGTACTTATGGCTCCTTCCCCATTGTTCACATGACCACAGAGCGCCCCTCAGGTCAGATCAGTGCCGGCATTAGATTCTCACAGGAGCACAAACTCTGTTGTGAACTGTGCATGCAGGGATCTAGGCTGTGTGCTCCTTATGGGAATCTAATGCCTGATGATCTGTTGCTGCCTCACTGCAGGAAAACAAGCTCAGGGATCCTACTGATTCTACATTATGGTGAGTGGCATAATTACTTCCTTATTCATTACAATGTAATAATAATAGATATAGAGTGCACAATAAATGCACAATAAATGAAATGCACTTGAATCATCCTGAGACCACCTCCACCCCTGTCCCCCACCATCTGGAAAATTTGCCTTCCTCAAAACCAGCCCCTGGTGCCAAAAGGTTGGGGAGCACGGCTTTAGGGGCCTCACAAGAGATCAGTCCTGAAGACGCAGTTGGGGTCACATGACCTGAGTCCACTCATCACAGGGCTGCCCGCTGGTGCCATTTTGAGAGAGTGCTCCTTCCTTAACTCCTGCTGGTGGGGCTAGAATTTGGTGAATTGGGTGTTTATTTGACGAGATTGCAGCATTTAGGTCTAATTTAAAACTTAGGATGTTCTTTAAATGTTTCCTTTCTTCTTTGGTTCATTTCCATGATGCTGTACCACCAAAGGGGAGCCTCTAAGGGAGTTTCCTTCCAAAACATTGTATTTTGCTGGAATTTCGCAATTTCTTTGATAAAGACCCTCACACACACTCTTCCATTGCTCTGCATTCTTTATGAAAGGACATATACCTTGTGCGTCCAGTGAGACTTGAATCGTTGTTAAAGTTGGCGGGAGAACAACAGCCTCACGGGTGAATATAGCTTGGGTGCCCGCCTCCCAGCCCAAAGCTCTGAAGACAGAGTGGGAACTTCTTGTGGCCGCCCCCACAGCAACAGTCCCTTCTTTGTGGCGTCCTTCTGGTTTATTCTTCCACACACAGCACTTGTTCTTTCCTATGATTGTTGGGACACTTGCAACCGTTTATTTCCTTGTTTATTGTCTCTCTCCCCCACACACCCAGGCTGTACACTCCAGGAGGGCAGGACTCTGTCCTCCGCTCCCCAAACTGTGCTCCATGCCAGGCCCTTGCTATGGGTGTGTTTTATGGACAAATAATCAAAGCGCATCTTCTCTCACTGGGGAAAGGTGAGGAAGTGACTTTTCCGCCTTTAATGGGGCCATTCTCAGCTTTTCTCCACTTCACATTCTTTTTCAGTGAGCTGGGGGGATGCCTGACCATGGACGGGGCCAAGATTCCCCTGTTCCAGGAGCTACTAAAGCCATCCCCAGGGTCCTGTTTGAAGAAAAAGTCAATGAGGACTGTTCTTTCTGAGGCTGTGGACCACAGAGGTGGTGAGGCCAGCAGGCAGTCAGAGGAACAAGTGTCCACCCACAGAGCCAGCCCCAGCCCACACCCTAAACCAGGAGCTCTCAACATGGGTGGAACCCGGAATAGG
Source organism: Rhinopithecus roxellana (assembly GCF_007565055.1). Lineage (NCBI taxonomy): Eukaryota > Metazoa > Chordata > Mammalia > Primates > Cercopithecidae > Rhinopithecus > Rhinopithecus roxellana. Next base: position 11,722,739 of record NC_044563.1, on the reverse strand, counting down.
TTTGGAGACTTCTGGAGACATTTTGTATCACAGTGACTTGGTGAGAACACTGTTGGCATCTGCAAAAACTGGGGTGGGGACTTAAAATGTTCTACAGTGGGTAAGATGGTCCCACACCACCAAGAATCATCCATACCCAGCACAACTTCTGAATGTCCATGGACTGCATTTAAAATCATTTTAAATCATTTTAAAGTTATTCCAAAATGCTAAAGAAGTCTCATAATTTCAAAATTTAATTTTATTATAAGACCTTGTTTATAATCATTCAGCATGTAAAACCTAATATTATTTTACTATATATAAAATATAGAATATGTTCTATTTTATATTATGTATATTTTTAACTGAAGCCTGAAGTTTTCAACTATCATGTGAAATGAGATTGTACTTTGTCTTGTTCCAATTTTTATCAAGACTTAGTCACCCATTTGGAGACCATGTCCCTAGTGGGGTTGTGCTTGAACATTTATCTATTATAATACAAATTACTTTATTTAAGTTATCTTTATGTCTTCTTTATTACAGTCAGGGAATTATATTGAGGTCTAAAAATGTATCTCTGAATTCTATTTCAAGACAGTAAAGAAGGAGCTACATAATCTTTGTGGTAGAATGGGATCGTGGGGTTGAAGGGTTGAGGACAGTTGCAGGAGGCTGGGTGTAGGGACTGCACAGATCCTAGTGAAATTTTCCACCTGGTCCTGATGGCTCATCCTCGTGCCTTCCCTCTGGTTCTACTCACCTTTCCAGGCCGAATCATTACCCCAGCTCCCCTCCCATTGGTGCACACCTTTGTCACCAGTATGGTGGCCAAGTTGACTGCCTTTCTTCTTGTCCTACCTCCTTGCTTCTAAAGTTTAGTGTCTTATACACAGGCCCTGGAGTACACGGAGTGAAAATTATGCAATTTCACTTTCAAAATGAGGATTCCAAAGTAGCTCTTGGGCAGTGACCAGGGTATGGCTCCCTGACACCATGACTCAGTTTCCTCCATCCATGGGGACTGGGCAAGGGTCACAGTGGGGCAGGGGCAGATGTGGTGCCTCTTGGAATTTCATCATCATGGCAGGGACAGTGGCTTCTCTGTGAAGCAGCCAAAGCTGCAATGACTTCCTCCTTCTCTTTGGTTATCCTACTTGGTGTTTGCGGGCCTCTTGAATCTATGAGTATTAACTAATCTATGAGTATTAACATTAGTTCTTCCTCAAATCCAGAGAAATCTCAGCCATAATCTTTCCAAATGCCTCTGCACCATTTCCTCCAGCCGCTCCTCTGAGGCTCTAATGAAACAGATTAGATCTTTTCATCTCTCTTCTGAGAGACAAGAGACAGAGAGGTTTTGTTTCTTCATACTTTATTTTGCCAGGTTTATTCTGACCTATATTCCAGTTCACTAATTCTCTCTATAGCTATGTATGATAAACTAATAATTGAATTTCTATTTTAGGAATTAGGAATTCAGTGGAATTCCTAATTTTAGTTATTTTTTAGTTCTAGAATTTCTATTTGGTTCTTTGTCAAAGCTGCTATGTCAGATTTTGCTGCTGCTGCTTTTTTATTTTGGCCAAAATAATTCAAGCATAGTATGTATTTCCTTGAACATAGTAAACATAATTATTCCATAGTCTACAGTTTTTATAGTATATTGAATATTGTGTCCCTCTGTTACTGTTTGTGCTGGTTCTTGCTCTAAGTGTCATGTCTCTTCAGGCATCTGATTATTTTAGAATGTGTACTTGATACCTTATTTTATTTTATTTTAAGACAGAGTCTGCTCTGTCTCGCAGGCTAGAGTTCAGTGACTCTGTGTCGGCTCACTGCAACCCCCACCTTCCAGGTTCAAGTGATTCTCCTGCCTCAGCCTCCCGAGTACGTGGGATTACAGGTGGCCACCACCGCATCTGGCTAATTTTTGTATTTTTAGTAGAGACAGGGTTTCACCATGTTGGCCAGGCTGGTCTCGAACTCCTGGCCTCAAGTGATCCACCCACTTTGGCTTCCCAAAGTGCTGAGATTACACCATCACACCTGGCCTGATAACAATTTTAAAATTTTAAAAATTAACTGTAGAGGCCAGGTGCAGTGGTTCACGCCTGTAATTTTGGGAGGCTGAGGCAGGCAGATCACAAGGTCAGGAGAACAAGACCATCCTGGCCAACATGGTGAAACCCTGTCTCCACTAAAATACAAAAAATTAGACCAGGTGTGATGGCTCACGCCTATAATCCCAGCACTTTGGGAGGCCGAGGTGGGCGGATTAGAGGTCAGGAGATCGAGACCATCCTGGCTAACACGGTGAAACCCCCTCTCTACTAAAAATTCAAAAAAATTATCCAGGCGTGGTGGCAGGCGCCTATAGTTCCAGCTACTCGGGAGGCTGAGGCAGGAGAATGGTGTGAAGTCAGAAGGCGGAGCTTGCAGTGAGCCAAGATTGCACCACTGAACTCCAGCCTGGATGACAGAGTGAGACTTGGTCTAAAAAAAAAAATTAGCCAAGCATGGTGGTGTGCACCTGTAGTCCCAGCTACTCAGGAGGCTGAGGCAGGGGTATCATTTGAACCCAGGAAGCAGAGATTGCAGTGAGCCAAGATCGTGCCACTGCACTCCAGCCTGGAGACAGAGGGGGACTCCATCAAAAAAAAATTAATTAATTAATTAATTGTAGAAAACACTTGAGGCCTGAGAGGATGTCATTCTCCTTTAAAGATAATATTTCTTTTCCTTTTCTTTTTTCCAGGTACTGAGGATAATAATGATCTAGAATCATCTCTTTTTTTTTTTTTTTTTTTTTTTTTTTTTTTTGAGACAGTGTCTCACTCTATTGCCTAGGCTGGAGTGCAGGGTCATGATCAGGGCTCACTGCAGTCTCTAGCTCCTCGGCTCAAGCAATCCTACTTCAGCCTCCTGAGTTTCTGGGACCACAGGTGCACACCACTATGCCTGGCTGATTTTTTAAAAATGTTTTTTGTAGAGACCAGGTCTCACCATGTTGTCCAGGCTGGTCTCAAACTCCTGGGCTCAAGTGATCCTCCCACCTGGGCCTCCCAAAGTGCTTGGATCAGAGGCATGATTCCACCGTGCCCTGTCTAGAATCACCTTAATATAAATTCAGGACTTCAGATTTTCTGGGCTGTCCAGATGATGAAAAGCTAAGATTATTCTATTTCCTTGGGTATAGTCCTTTGGGTCCTAGCCTAAAGTGGAATAGGGTTTACAGGTTCCCATCAGTGATCTTGTGAAATATATATTTGGTCTTTTCCTGGCACACAACTCTTAAAATCCTTGGAATCTTCAAAGTGATGAGTATCTTTTGTATGCTAATGAATTCACTCATGGCTGGCAGCCCGTATGTAGCTTCAGGATGGTGGCTGGTCACAATAAAGCCCAAAGCAGGATTAGATAATTGGGACTTTCGTCTTGTCCCCCACCAATCTCTGAGGAAGAGAAAGGGGCTGAAGGTTAAATGGCCAATGATCAATTATTTAATCAATCATGCCTATGTAATGAAGCTTCCATAAAAACCCAAAAGGGAACTACTACTCAGCCATAAAAAGGAATGAATTAATGGCATTCGCAGCAACTTGGATGAGTTTGGAGAAAATTATTCTACATGAAGTAACTCAGGAATGGAAAACCAAACATCGTATGTTCTCGCTGATATGTGGGAGCTAAGCTATGAGGACATAAAGGCATAAGAATGATACAGTGGACTTTGGGGATATGGGGAGAAGGGTGGGCAGGGGCAGGATAAAAGACTGCAAATAGGGTGCAGTGTATACTGCTAGGGTGATGGGTGCACTAAAATCTCACAAATCACCACTAAAGAACTTACTCATGTAACCAAACACCACCTATTCCCCAATAACCTATGGACAAATATAAAATAAATTTAAAAATTAAAAAACCCAAAAGGACTTGGTTCTGGGAGCTTCTGGATAGCTGAACACATGGAGGTTCCTGGAGGGTGGTGCACCTGGAGAGGGAAACACGCCCCTTTCCCATACCTCACCCAATGCATTTCTTCATCTATATCCTTCATAATATCCTTTATAATAAACTGGTCAAAGTAAATGTTTCCTTAAGTTCTGTGACTCACTCCAGCAGATTAATCACACCCAAAAAGGGGTTCATGGGAACCCCCATTTATAGCTGGTGGGTCAGAAGCACAGGTGGAACAACCTGGGGCTTTCAATGAGCACTGGAAGTGGGGGCAGCCTGTGAGACTGAGCGCTCAGCCTGTGGGATCCGACGCTATCTCCAGGTAGGCAGCATCAGAATTGAATTGGAGGATGCTTAGCTGGTGTCCTCTGCAAAGTCGATCGATGGCTTGGTGTGTGGGGGAAAAGAGTAAGCAGATCAATCAAGAAGTATTGCTTGTTGATTATTGAGTGACAGAATAGGAAAAGCACTTTTGTTGGTTTCTGGTAGTTCTTTTTCCTATGTCCTCAGACCACCCTTTCCAGGCACTCTGACTTTTGTCTCCTTAGCCTGAAGGGGCTATGAAAAACAGGGCCTATCTTTTCAGGTATCTCATTGGGATGGGAAACTATCCTCAGAGCAAAGCGGCTCTGAGTACTGGAAAGCATGTGGCAACATGGAGGGAGACTGGTTACCTAGAAAAGATTGATCAAATAAGCAAAATGTTGAGGAAAATGGAAGCCAGGTTTCTCACTGCCAGAGAAGTTACAGACACAGAAAATGAGGAAACTGGAATGAACTCTGTGTGTTACATTATAATTGGAGGGATGAACTAATGGTTTTCAATACTTGTGGACAGATACAGAAGGAATATAGATATAAATGTGTGTATACATACATGTGTTGCTAGCTTTATCCACCGAGAAGTCCTGGGTGCAATAACACCCTGACAGCAATGAGCGTGCCCAGCACTCAAATCTTGGTTTCTAAATACCATTCTCCCCTAAAAGCAATCAGGATTTCTTGGGAAAATGGCTGATTCCAGGGTTGAGGTAGGAAAAGCATAAGATGAACCTATAACATCTTTTGTGCCGGAAAGTGAGCATGTGCTCAAAAATTGATGGAGATGAATTAAAAGGACAGAGGAGCCAGCTCTAAAGGGGTCCCGCTGGTTCTGACATAATTTGAACACCAAACTAGATAATAATAACAGATTATAACCCATTGGATAAAACAGAAAGCCGTATAGATACCAATGAATAAATACATAAATGAGAAGAAAAAACTTTTCTTACAACAAAATGCCAACGAATAAACGTGGAAGAAATTATAGAATTAGGAAAGTTACCATTTGACAATCATCATAGCTATTAGTAATTTAACCAAGAAGTATTAGTAGATGTTAATGCTGAGGAGTGAAAGTTTGAACAGGCAGGAATGTTTACATGGTTTCGAGGTACTTCTCTACAAAACACTTGTTAAATACAAAGGGAAAAATAATAACTTTACAGTGGAGACACCTGGCAGATACCATTTTAGCCAAGTGACCAAAGTCACAGTCAAAGCATGATGTCCCATCTCCAGTCATAGGATAAATCTCTGTTGTGTTCTCCGTGATAGGATACAATGGAAAGAACACAGCCCAACTGCCTGATAGTCCAGCCAAAAATGCGTAACCTGAATCTAATCAAAAGGAAGCATCAGACAAATGCTACTTGAGGAACATTCTACAAAATAATTGATCTGTGCTTTTCAAAAGTGTCACGGTCATACAAGTCAAGAAAAGACAGAGAAACTGTCGGATTGAAGGAGACTAAAAAGACATGTCAACTAAACACAACTTGTGATCCAAGATGAGACCCTGTTGGAACAAAGGATGTTCCTGAGAAATTGCCAAAACATGAATGCAGGATTCTGTTGATTCGATGGTAGTAGTGTGTGAGTGTTGATTTCCTGATGTTGATGTTGCCTTGCTATGCAGGAGACTGTCCTTGTTGTAGGTGGTACACCCTAAAGGATTTGAGACAATGGGCATCAGGCTGGTAATTAATTCTCAAGTGGTTTAGAAGTGGAAAAATGCTATTTGTACTCTTCTTACAATTTTCTTTTTAAAAATTTTTTTATTTTATAGAAATGAGGTCTCACTATGTTGCCCAGGCTGGTCTCGAGATCCCAAGATCAAGTGATCCTCCCACCTCAGCCTCCCAAAATGCTAGCATTACAGGGGTGAGCTACCTCACCCAGACCAAATTTCTATACATATAAAATCATTTCAAACTTAAAATTATCTTTAGCTCTAAAAATATGAAATAATAGCAAAAAATTGGTTAGAACATAGACATCTAAATATTGACTATGAAGCAATAACAATAATGTCTAATTTTAGGGATTAAAAATTATAAAAGTGAAGACAAGAGTAGTATGTATAAGTTAGATGGGTTATTTAAGCACTAAAGCATTGTAAGGTCCTTAAGAGAATGAAGATATTGATTAAATTTAGATTTTGTTAATTTAAGTATACATATGAAAAAAAATCTATGGTTGCCACAGAAAGAATAAACAAACAATAGGAAAAGGGAAAAACAAAAGTTGGTTCAAATGAAGGCAAGAAAGGGGAAGGAAGGAAAAAGCAGAACCAAAATAAGATGGTTACAAGAAGTCCAGGCAGATGGAAACACAAAGCAAACATGAGTAGTAATATTAATATGAGAAAAAGTGGAATTGAAGGTTAAAGCACTAACTAGAAAAAAAGGACGTTACATAATGATAAAAGCCACCATTTATGAAGAAAGTAGACCTGTGTCCACAAAACAGTGCCACAGATAGACATAAACAAAAGCTATTCTAAACTGTAGGAGACTCTAGCCTGACCAACATGGTGAAATCCCATCCTACTAAAAATACAAAAATTAGTCAGGCGTGGTGACACATAAATCCCAGCATCTCAGGAGGCTGAGGCAGGAGAATCGTTTGAACCCAGGAGGCAGAGGTTGCAGTGAGCCGAGATCGAGCCACTGCACTGCAGCCTGGGTGACAGAGCGAGACTCCAAAAAAAAAAAAAACAAACAAAAAGAAATGGTAGAAGACTTTGATTAAAATATAGACCCATGACCAGGCACAGTGGCTCAAGCCTGTAATCCCAGCACTTTGGGAGGCCGAGACGGGCGGATCACAAGGTCAGGAGATCGAGACCATCCTGGCTAATACAGTGAAACCCCGTCTCCACTAAAGAATACAAAAAACTAGCCGGGCGGCGAGGCGGGCGCCTGTAGTCCCAGCTACTTGGGAGGCGGAGGCAGGAGAATGGTGTGAACCTGGGAGGCGGAGCTTGCAGTGAGCTGAGATCCGGCCACCGCACTCCAGCCTGGGCGACAGAGCCAGACTCCGTCTCAAATAAATAAATAAATAAATAAATAAAAATAAAATAAAATTTTTATTTTTTTAGACAGAGTCTCACTCTGTCACCCAGGCTGGAGTGCGGTGGCATGATCTTGGCTCACTGCAACCTCCACCTCCTGGGTTCAAGAGATTCTCCTGCCTCAGCTCCCAAGTAGCTGGGATTACAGGCATGCACCACTATGCCCATCTAATTTTTGTATTTTTAGTAAAGATGGGGTCTCGCCATGTTGGCCAGGCTGGCCTCCAACTCCTGAACTTGAGTGATCTGCCCCTGACTCAGCCTCCCAAGGTGCTGGGATTACAGGCGTGAGCCACTGCGCCAGGCCAAGAATATTTTTAAAACAGGCTTTATCAGCACATCCTCTAAACATAATCCAAAACAATTAGGAATAATTATTACAGAGATGACCCAAAAATATTTACAACTTCAAAATTAAGAGACACATTCCTAGCTTCCACCTAGCTGAAATAGGAAGTTTTAAAAAATCAATAGCATACTAAAAAAAAAAAACAGGACGTTTCATCCCAAAATCTATGTGAATCCTCAAAAACCAATACTCGCAGGAAATGTTAGCACTTTAAAATGCTTTCGTTATTAAAGTAGCAAGATGAAAAATAAAAGAACTAATATCTTGTACTCATCCTAAGAAATTAGAAAAGGAAAACGAAATTATTCAAAAGAAATCAAGAAAAGCAACGGAACCAACACAAAAGTCACACTGATGGAAGGGAGGAGTTGGTTTGTGTCACAGATGGGCGTTGTGATCAGACGATGTTTCCTGAAGACACTGCTCAAACTGGAGAGTGTTCTAGAGAGAGAGTGCGGTGGGTGCAGGAAACTACAGCCTGCTGTCATGGCCAGGAACGCCACACCCCTGTGATGGGGGCCGAGAGGAGCCCCAGTGGGCAGCGTGGGGACTGGATGGCCATTGGGAAAGGGAGGCTCCTGGAGAATCAGATTCCGTGGGACTCAGGTGGGATCCCTCAGAGGATGCCTTCAGAGCCACAGGTGTTGTTCAGCAGTCACTGATTGACACATGGACGGCTGCAGGTGTGGAACAGGCCACTTGCAGAAGTGCGGGAACTGAGGCCGGTCTGTTCATCTGAGCAACAGGAGGGTGTGTGCCTTCTGGCACGTGGTCTCCAAAAACGCAACAACATCCTGGCCAGAGCGAAACTGAGACCCAAGCACCGTTTATGAAAAGGCATGGCTCTCTGGATGCGCTTATCAGACATCCACATGCATAGGTCCAGAAACTGTCAGTGTGAGCACAAAGGAAGACGAAGGACCACGAACCCAGCATCAACACGCCACGGCGAGCTGACAGAAAGGACGACCGACAGAGGAACAAGGAACTTTCCCGTGACCCCGAGACCTGGGGGCCACAGGTCTACTCTAAGTGGTTTTGGCCCCTCCTGCGTGGGGGGCAGGGGAAGTCCCTGCTGCACGGGGTGAACACAGGGTAAGGGTATTGGGTTGGTCTCCACTGAGGCTGCTCAGAAGGGAGTTCCGTTCATTTTTCCCTAGTAACATCCGCAGGGTCCTTCTCCATCAGCACACAGCTCCCCACTGCGTGGTCCTGTTCTTGAACTGATGGCCTAACTCCAGCAACACCTCTCAGTCCTGAGACCCTCCTCTGGCTGGGAGCCGCGGTATCCATGGCAACCATGGCTGACACAGAGGAGGATGCGGACATCCTGGGAAACAAAGCCACATCTGAGTGAAAAGCTCAGAGGTACGGGTACCGGGGTACAGCGCGTGTGGGGCGCCCCCACGTGGTCAATTAGGATAGAGGCGCAAGTGTGTCCCGCAGCGGGTGTAGAAAAGTGGCCCAAGCCGGAGTGTCCAGACTACCATGCCTAAGGAAATGAGTTTGTCACATTGCAGACCCTTCTCTCGCACCTCCCTGGCTTCTGACAGTGACCCTCTTCATCCCCTCTTCATCCTGTACCTGTGCCGGGACCCTCTTCATCCCGTGTCCGTGTGGGATCCTCTTCATCCCGTGTCTGTGCTGGGACTCTCGATTCTGTTGGGCCCAGGGAACACAGGGATGAGTTAGGCTCAGCAGCCCCTTCTTTCTAGGAGTGTGTGTGACATCTGAGTGAGTGTGTCTAGCTGTTGGAGTTACACCATTCAACTAGTGATTTAATATAATATTTTATGGTAAAACAAAAGCATACTATCTGTAGAGTAGAATGAATAATTTACTGGAATTTTTAAGGTCAGAGACTTTCAAGAAATTTTACACCCAGTTGGGTCATTTTCCACCCCTCTGTACCCCCAGGGACCCGCATTTCCCTCTTCTGTGTTGGGGATGCTTCGGTGCAAATGTTTGAAAAGTATGTCCCGGCTCTAGAATCAGAAACATTCTGCCTTTGACATATGAATTTGGAGGAGCGCAAACGTTCGTCCATAGCATCATTTCATCTCTCTAAGTCTATTTCTCATCAAAAAAGTGGTGATTTAAGTCTATATACCCACAAGGCAAAGAAACCTGAGATGCATTCCCCAACCTGTTAGGCCTCTTGGATTACAGTTGCTGCTCATCATTCGCAGTAGTTACATTCTGTAAGATCCCTTCAAAGACTGAACTAGAGCTAGTGGATACTGAATTATTGCTCTTAGGGAAACTTGGAGTCAGGGTCCTGTAAGACTCTGGTCACTTTTTTTTTTTTTTTTTTTTTTTAAAGCTTTTTAAAAAAGCTTTTTTAAAAAAAGCTCTTTCGCCCAGGCCGGAGTGAAGTGGTGTGATCTCGGCTCACTGCAACGTCTGCCCCCCAGGGTCAAGTGATTCTCCTGCCTCAGCCTCCCAAGTAGCTGGGATTACAGGTATACGCCACCACGTCTGGCTAATTTTTGTATTTTTAGTAGAGATGGGGTTTTGCCATGTTGGCCAGGGCTGGTCTCGAACTCCTGACCTCAAGTGATTCACCCACCTCGGCCTCCCAAAGTGCTGGGATTACAGGTGTGAGCCACCATGCCCATCCTGTAGTCACATTTATTAGTCTATGAATAAACAATTCTCCTTTATGTGTGTTTCTGTTTAAATATACCTCATTTCGTGTCTATTGCTGATTAATTATCTCATGCCTGCACGAAGTGTATCTAACACATGTGTTTTCTCCATGAGGCAGGTCACTGCCTTCTTGCGCTTGGAACATCAGATAGCACTTTGGTGCTATGCGGGAGCTAGAGCCGTTTTAAACAACAGAATTGCTGAGAAGAAACATGAAAATGCAAAACCACAGTACCAAACAGACTTCGAAAAAGACGTTTGTTTATGATGTAAGAGCTGAAGTAAGGCGGCAGCTCCTTGTTCAGCCTCAACTGGAAACTCGCATTCAAAGCCTTTTTTTTTTTTTTTTTTTTTTTTTTTTTGCCATTGGGCCTGTCCATAAATGAACTCAAAAGGCCCTGACTGGCCAGGCGTGGTGGTGCACGCCTGTAATCCCAGCACTCTGAGAGGCAGAGGAGGGTGGATCATGAAGTCAGGAGATCAAGACCACCCTGGCTAACACCGTCTCTACTAAAAATACGAAACCAAAATCAGCCGGGCGAGGTGGCACACGCCTGTAGTCCCAGCTACTCGGGAGGCTGAGGCGGGAGAATGGCGTGAACCCAGGAGAGGCTGAGCTTGCAGTGAGCCGAGTTCACACCATGCACTTCAGCCTGGGTGACAGAGCAAGATTCTGTCTCAAAAAAAAAAAAGAAAGAAAAGAAGAAAGACCCTGAGTGTTGATTTTGGGTTTACAAATACATTTTAGCAAGTAGGCAGATTTGCAAATATAGAATCCGCATGTAACTAGGGTGAGGATGACCCGTCTGTGCAGCTCGGGTCCCTGTGACCCTGTAACAGGCTGTCATCTGTTTGGGCCACTGAACATTTCACAGTTGTTGGATGTGGGGGCATGAGGGGGGTCTTGTGGGGCTCACTCTGCACAGGCTTGCCCCAGCCTCCCCTCAGTCTTGGCAAAGCCATGCTGGAACACTGAGAACTCGATTTTTCTTTTCTCTGAAAATAGTATTTCTACACTGGGGTGATCTTCAATTGCAGGTCTTCACTCTGCTATTTTCTCTCCAACGAGAAAAAAACGAAGTTCACCACTGGGGCCTGTGCCCATTTCTGGACCAGGGATATTGGCCCCCAATGCCTCGGAACATCGTGGCTCTCCAGTCAGGGCAGAGAGAGTGTGCCAGCCATGTCCCTGCCGCCAACTCACCCATCCCCTGCCCAGGCTCCGGCCATCACTGCTCTCTGAGGGTGGCTGAGGGCCAGAGCTTCTTCTAAACAGCTCATTGTTCCTTCTTGCTTCTGGGACCCGCCTCTGATCATTCCTCACAGCAGCACCAGCTACAAAATGTGCGGGCTCTGGTGCAAAATGAAAACACAGGCCTTTTATTCAGAAGTAGTAAGAATTTCAAGCTGGTGGTTGGAAAGCATTGGAACAAGCTTGGACCCTTCTAAGTGGCCACACAAACCCATGAAGCCTGCCCTGCCTCAGAGCCCCAGGGCCTGTTCCTCCCCTCCTCCCACACCATCCTGGTGGTCCTTGCTGCCTTAGGCAAGGCCCTGTGTCCATTTTGCAGGGCAGTGGCCTGTGTCTACCTACTAAAGGCATCCCTGGCAGGAGGAGAACCGTGAGTCCTGGCCCAGTGGGCATAGCCCCAAAAAGGAGCTTGACCCATGGTCTGGCCACGTACATCCACAGAGAGACTTGAGGTGGTCCCATGGGGCTCATGACTAAAGCTGTGCTCAAGGAGTCAGCTGGGTGGGGAAGGAGCGCCCACACAGTGCTGAAAATACTGTGCAGGGTGCCACAGGGTGAAGGGAGGTAGATTCGGCCAACAGACGTGTTGAGCTCTATGCATCTGCTGGTGCTGTCCACGGAGCTGGCAACTCAAAGATCAATAAACATGGTCCCCTTAGAGGAACACGGAGTCACTGGGAGGCACAAACCCATAAATGAATGATTACAACAAAATATAATAAGATCAACATGGAAGTGTGTACAGGAGGGGGTTCTGACTCCCTCCCTTCCCTCCCCATCCTGCCCTGGCCCCCAGAGGCCACTCCGCAGGTGGCAGATGGTGACTTCTCAGCCTCCATAATTGCGTGAACCAATTCCCATAATAAAACTCCTCTTATGTCTCTATGTAGCCTATGGGTTCTGTTTCTCTGGAAAACTGTGACTAATACGCTTCCGATACTCTATTTCTTTCAATCCTGAGTAGGAGCTGTTGGCTACACTGAAGTTCCCTCAGACGTCTGCATATGTGACTGTCAGTGTAACCCAACAGTCGCAGGGCTCCACGTGGCCCAGTCACTGCTTGATGTAGAACTGAAGGAAATGGCAGCCGGACTCTAGAAGCCACAATGATTCACAGAGAGCTTTGCCTAAAAGGCTACCCATAAATCCAGGGTAGGCTTCTCTTCCCCATCTCAAAGTTTCCCAGGCACAGAAGTTGCTGAAACCTCTCCACCCCTCCCCTCATTGATATCCCCCACCCAGCAGGGGAAACCCCAAACCTTTCTGCAGCCGAAAATGACTCTTGGCTGGGCATGGTGACTCACGCCTGTGATCCCAGCACTTTGGGAGGCCGAGGCGGGCAGATCACCTGAGGTTGGGAGTTTGAGACCAGCCTGGCCAACATGGCAAAACCCCTTCTCTACTAAAAATACAAAAAAGTTAGCTGGGAGTGGTGATGGGCACCTGTAATCTCAGCTACTCAGGAGACTGAGGCATGAGAACTGCTTGAACCCAGGAGGTGGGAGCTGCAGTGAGCCGAGATCGTGCCACCACACTCCAGCCTGGGCAACAGGGTGAGACTCCACCTCAAAAAATAAAAGACTCTCGAGACGTCTTTTCATAGAAACTGGGCTGAGGCCCTCATTTCCACCCATGGGACCCCAGGGAGCGCATAGTTCTCTCTCTGCTTTTCTTGTGAGGATCAATGGTGGAGTTTCTGGTGAATGAAACTGTCTACCTGTTGCATCCGGGTCAAAATCGGTAAGACAAGGAGGTGTTGCCTTGAGAAACTCCATGTTTCCACCAGGGAGTGCCTTATTACAAAAATGATGAGAACTAGAAAATAAAAAAATTATCAAAAGGGAAATAATTAGGCTTGAATTGACACGTAAGGTCCTGTTATTGGCAGTCAGGGATCAGGCTGGGAGTTCAGCTGGTGGGTGGCCATTCTTCGGTGCAACAACTATTTATTGGATGGCTTAACGAGGTGCAGGAGAGCTTGGGATGAGAATGGACGAGATCCCTGTCTCGTGGAGCTTCCCCACCCGAGGTGCAGGGGGCCACCAGCCAAACTCCCAGACAGATGGAGGTGCCGCCCCACTGGGATGCCTCAACAAGGCAGTGAGTGTGGAATACGGGCCCCAGCCTGGGGTAGGGGGGATGGGAGGAAAGGGTGGGGAGGATGAAACACACAAATCCCAATCGAATACAGCAAAATGTTTGCAGTTGTCAAATCTGGGCTGTGAATTCTCTGCACTCTTCGATATGCTCAGATTCTTTCACTTAGATTAAAAAGTGGGTGTGAGGTGATAGAATAGAGACAGCAGGAGCGGACAGCTCTGCTGAGGAGTTTGGCGCTGAAAGAGAACCGAGAAATGAGTTGTGGCTGGAAAGGGTGGTCAAGGGAAAGACTGGAGTATTTTTGGTTTGGTTTTGCTTTTAATATTTTGTTTCTGAGGTAGCAGAGGGGGAGAGACCGATAACTGAGAGGGAGAGGAGGTCTGAGAGAAATGCTTCCTGCATTGTAACCTCAGAGGCATTCGAACCAGAGCGACTCCATCTTGAATAGGGGCTGAGTAAAATGAGACTGAGACCTACTGGGTGGCATTCCCAGGAAGTTTGGTATTCTAAGTCCCAGGATGAGATAGGAGGTTGGCACAAGATACAGATCACAAAGACCTTGCTGATAAAACAGTTTGAGGTAAAGGACTCGGCCAAATCCCACCATAACCAAGATGGCGACAGAGTGACCTCTGGTTGTCCTTGCTGCTCATTGTATGCTAATTATAATACATTAGCATGCTAAGAGACACTCCACTGCCATGACAGTTTACAAACGCCATGGCAACATCCAGGAGTTACTCTTTATGGTCTAAGAGGGGAGGAACCCTCAGTTCCAGGAATTGCCCACCCCTTTCCTGGAAAACTCACGAACAATCCACCCCTTGTTTAGCATATAATCAAGAAATAACTGTAAGTGTAATCAGGGAGCAGCCCATGCTGCTGTTTTGCCTATGGAGTAGCCATTCTTTTATTCCTTTACTTTCCTAATAAACTTGTTTTCACTTTACAGACTTACCTCAAATTTTTTCTTATGTGAGGTCCAAGAACCCTCTCTTAGGATCTGGATCGGGGCCCCTTTCTGGTAGCAGCAACAGTGGGGAAGCTGAATATTTGAATTGGAGGCAAACTTTGATGAGACTCTTGCCACCCTGCGGCCCAATGCCCCTTTAAAAATAGTATTTCTCTACAGTGGCGTTCGGACATTTGTAGGAGCCCTTTGGTGGTTGCCATGATTGTGTCTGGCATTTGGTGCCACAGCCAGAGCAACAGGTAGGCAGTTTCATTCACCAGAAACTCCACCATTGGTCCTCACAAGAAAAGCAGAGAGAGAACTATGCGCTCCCTGGAGTCCCATGCGTGGAAACGAGGGCCTCAGCCCAGTTTCTATGAAAAGATGTCTCGAGAGTCTTTTATTTTTTGAGGTGGAGTCTCACCCTGTTGCCCAGGCTGGAGTGCGGTGGCACGATCTCGGCTCACTGCAGCTCCCACCTCCTGGGTTCAAGCAGTTCTCATGCCTCAGTCTCCTGAGTAGCCAGAGCAACAGGTGCCCCCATTGTCCAGGACAGCCCCTCACTGCAACACTCAGCTTCCTGTCACTTTGCAAATGTTCTGTGGGACATTCGTGTGGTGCAAAGCCTGAACAATTGTTTGTGCTTAGAAATAAGAAAGATTTGTGCCTATTTCCATATAAAACCAAAGTTCTTTTTTTTTCCTTCCTTTTTTTTTTTTTTTTTTTTTTTGAGACAGGATCTTGTTCTGTTATCCAGGCTTAAGTGCAGTGGCGTGATCATAGCTCCTTGCAGCCTCAATCTCCCAGGCTTAAGTGATTCCCCTGCCTCAGCCTCCCAAGTAACTGGAACTACAGGCACACACCACCATGCCAGGCTAACCTTTAATTTTTTTTTTTTTTTTTTTTTTTTGGTAGAGATAGGGTCTCACTATATTGCCCAGGCTGGTCTTGAACTCCTGGACACAAGCAGTCCTCCTACCTTGGCCTCCCAAAGTGCTGGGATTATAGGCACGAGCCACCACGCCTGGTAATTGTTTTGGTTTTCGTAGAGATGGAGTCTCACTAAGTTGCCAGGTTTGGTCTCGAACTCCTGGCCTAAAGCGATCCTCCTGCTTTGGCCTCCCAGAGTAATGGAATTACAGACGCGAGCCACCATCCCCCAGCCAAAACCAAAGTTTCTTTTGTGTATATTTAACATA